>NC_053025.1:442682340-442949840 GCF_003073215.2 Triticum urartu | reverse complement strand
TGTTGCTGGCATTCATTTCATTAGCAGAGAGAACACCGACTTGTAAATGAGCCAAACTTGGACCTGGATCCTCGCCAACAAGGGCATAAACAGATGCACTTGCCAGAAAAAGGTGATGCCAAAATGGAAAATGCCAACACACTGTCGCTTCCTATTTGAAAAGAGCAAACGAAATTATGTTCAGTAAAGCAAACAAATATTTCCTTTTATTTCCGGGCAAAACCATGAGGAAGATACATAGCAAGCAACAACATCATCAAACAACAGCATGGCACCCTTTGATAGTTACAAATACTGAATACACGACCTTTTTAACTTGTCAACTCCACACTCTGCTCAATGCTCCCGCGTCACTACTTGAGTTTGGAGCGGCTTTATTAGATCGGGAAAAAAGCACACAAAAATCAAACCAGGGACAGCATAATCATAACCATAACCATGTGTGTTCCCTCTCAACTGGTTCAGTTGTAGGCGTCCGGGTTGGCGACGAGGTATGCCTCGGCGGCCTTGAAGATGGCCGTGACAGACTCCTTAGCCTTGGTGATCTCATCGTTCACCTCCACGCCCGGCAGCAGCTTGTACGTCGACTCCACCTTGACGACGCTCCCGCCGTTGGCCGCCGCCTCCACCTTGATGTGCGAGGTGGCCGTCTCGATGGCGGTGCCGATGCCGCCGCCCTCGATGAGGGTGGACTTGCACTCCCACTTGTCGGCGTCGATGAACTCGAGCCTCTCCTTCATGAGGCTGAAGGGCATGGCTGCAAGATCAGCTGTGTGTTATGCTTTAACCCAGGATGTGTACCAGACTGAAGCTGACATGAATTGTGCGTGACGCGTGGTACCTGAGGTGAAGTTGAACTGCCTGACGCTGCCGATGCCGCCTTCGCCCTCGACGGGGTGGGCGCTGGCGACGATGTGCGGTGCGAGCTTAGGGGCTAGTGTGTGCCAGTCCATGACGCCGGCACGGAAGAGGCGCGACGCGGCGACCGGCGATTCGATCTCGTGGGTCCAGCTGTCGGTGAAGGCCATTGCTGTGATGATCAAGGACTCGACCGGTGCAAGTGATGTGTTGAGCTGTGGCTGTTGTAATGGCGCACTGGGCTGCTTGGTTTCCTGGAGTGCGGAAGTGAGCGCCATAAATAGAGGTTCCAAGGTGGGGGTTGGTGAAGCTTGAACGGATAGGTGTGGTGAGTAGTGGGGGCTGGTGAAGGCGCCAAGCCAGGGTCGAGTTTTTCCAAATTGGACGGCACCGTCGGTCAGCTAAGCTTTTATCATTACAGGGCCTGAAAGCACGACATTTTTTCAATATATTTAGTTAACGGAGAAGAATGTGTTGTCCAATTGGCACCACGGTCCGCGTGAGCAAATTGTTCTACAATGTTTAGTTGAAGAAAAAGAATGACGGACTCATAGTCTCCTAATCAAAAGCAAGATATAGATACTTGGGGTTGGTGTGGTTGGAACGAAGAAACACTGAAGTAATGCATATAGGACGCCGACGACGCGAGCGACGACCACACACAGCGCGTCCACTTCTGTGTGATCTCCGTTGCTTGTAGTACAATGCTCTTGTGAAGAGCCGCCGACTGTCTTTTAATCCAAGGGGACTTATTGCAGAAGACGCGCTTCAAATTAGTCACTGTTTCAATGTTGCGCCTGCAGTTCAGATGCACAAAGTCTCTCGGATGCACAGATAGGATAAGTTTCCTTACAAGAATGCCTTTCAGATATCACCTCCTGTTGTCAAAATTATGTGCAACCTTCCAGTCGTTGCGCAGTTTTACAAACTCGACTACAGGCTCTAAGCTTGAAAAATACATCTTCACCGTACACAAAGTCGCAAAGTTTCTCCGAGGCATGCCAACAATGAGGCATGCCAACAATGCTGCGATCCTACTCAGCATCATTGTCACTATTTTCAGACAAATCCACGTCTTCACCATACACCATTTCATCAATTTCGTCTTCTTCATCTTCATCAGATTGGACTGCGGCCTTAGACGATACATCTTTCACATCCTTATCAACCTAAGGAAATTGAAACACATAATAACTATATCATTCATAACTGTAGCAGTAGGACTAACTACTAACTTTTTCAGCATTGTAAATGGATGTAAACCTGTGCCATTATCAGCCGAAGACGACCAGAAAGCTTCAGTAAATCTTCAGTTGCTGTGTATCTTTCTGCACACATCTGCAAAAGAACGATCAGTTCTACTTTTTATGCTCTTCGGCTTATTTTAGTAGTGTTGATCGGATGGCCCGTATCTGTTTGTGCTTAGATTAGTGGCATGCCAACTGAGGTCATATTTTGGTCAATTCATGGCCAAACATCCAGCAGACAAAGACAGTCCCGTAGTTGGCATATCAACTTTAACCACATTGGTTGGTAGCTTATTCAAATCGATTGTGTAATCCAAATAAGGCAAGGCACTGATGTTGCATTTCTCTCCTAAATAGATTACAAAGCAAAAACACATGGCAGCAGTATTTACTAATTTTAACTACTATCTCCCATATTTATCTTTAACTCTATGATCATCTGCTCAATGTGATCCTAAAACTTGCCACTGCCAACTACAGATACAACTTGAGATCCTAAATGAAAATCCATCTTTCAAAGATGACATGGAAATTCAAGATCTAAGCTATACAAGTGTAGGGGCAAATATCATCAGCAAAATAATGTGTTTCACCTTCCAGACTGTGCTCTTCACACTGACTATAGAAGGTTACAATTGTGAGTTTGCATGTGGGCTTTTCACTAATAGGTTTCCTGTAGGCCAATTTGAATGTGCACAGTCAGTTCAACTGCAGCAGGTGAGTTCTCGCCACCATTGATACATCTTTCTCAAAGAGGTTGCCAGGAAACTACAATAACAGTTACTCCCTCCGTTCCCAAATATAAGTCTTTCTAGAGATTCCAACAAGTGACTACATGCGGAGCAAAATGAATGAATCTACACTCTAAAATATGTCTACATACATCCGTATGTTGTAGTGCATTTGAAATGTCTAAAAAGACTTATATTTAGGAACGGAGGGAGTACATCACGAACATTCTGAACATGGTGCAGTGGTCAGTGCATATATACACAGTTACTTAAATTCTGTTATACTTGTGTATGACAAAGCAAAATTCTTATTGAGCTAGAGCTAAACTACCCTGATTGTATATGATGGTCTTAAGTTTGAAATATGTAATCCTCGTTGTGCATTATCTAATAGCCCCCCCCCCCCCCCCCCCAATAAAATAAGAGTGTTTTTGACACTAGTGTAGTGTCAAACACGCTCTTATATTATGGGACGGAGGGAGTACCAAACATATAGGTCAGTCGCTATAGCACAACCCTTCTCCATAACAAGAACACTAGTACTCCATAATACACTACACATAAGTACTTAAACCTTTGCAACTCATTAAGATGCCAATTTAACCACAATAGTTTGTTGTCATCTATTTGGAAACTCAAGTCTAATATCAAGAAAAATGAAACAAAACACATAAGATTTTCACATACCTAAACTACAAATCTAGACAATGTCACCCCTATTTGAGGGGGTATGTTTCGAATGATCTACAAAGCTCATGGGAGAAACAAACAGACATATAGAGATATGCAATGCAACAAGCTCCAACTAGTACTGCTAAGTGGTAAGAAGAAATATTACCTTCTCCAGGTCGCTAATTAGTTTTCTTGATTTCTCCGAGGGGATAAAACGACCATGAATTACTAGTAAGCAGTATATCCAACGCAAAACAAGCTCAGCGCTACCAGATCTGTCGAGAGATACATATCAGCAACCAACACAGAATACACAGCGGTGAAAATGTGCAATGGTGAAAGACATGGATGCAGAGCACCTTGATCTCCATGCACATACTAAATTCTCTAGAAGCTTGCAAGCATCTCCAGGCTTTAAAGATCTTAGATGTGCTCGAATCTATTGAACAACAGAACACAACATCAAAATTGTACCCCTTCACATCAACGAATTAACTTCGATAGCTACACGCACATAGTAAAGATGCAAACAGTGATAGAACTTTAAACTGAAACTGAGTTACCACAAACCTTCTTGCTGGGTAAATTAGCGTCAATTGTCATGCCGCTGCTACTAAACAGATCTGATAAGATTTTAGTGGCCATGTCAGGATGGCCGACGAGACTCTGATCAATGACACCATATTTCCTCATCAGATCTTCAATGCATATGCTGTCGTTTTCAATTCTTTGCACTGGAACTAAATAAGGAAAATGGCTTTTTAGTGATGTGATCAAGCTGTATATTAGAACATTCTGAAAATAAATGATTTGGAATAGTAAATATAACAGGCACATCCTGGTTCTCCCTACAAAAAAGTAGCATAAAACTCAAATATGCTAATAAATAGCAATACATTACTCAAGTTGTCACAGAATTAGTTGCTACATCGTCCCACGTGAAGAACAAAACAAGGTTATGCCCCTGCAGTTAATAGCTTATGTAGACTCCAACTGTTTGTTGTGTTTCATCACTTGCAGAAGAGGAGAAGACATGGCAAGAGATAATTTACCTCTTTTCTCGGTCAACCTTGAAGTGGTACCAAGGTCACTATCAATCGCAAGTTTGACGCCACTCGGTTTTGTTACACCATGTTTCCTTTTCTTTTCTTGTGTATGAAGCTTCGGAAGAGGAAGAATGGCATCTTCTGCATTCGCCCGGTCTAGAGCAGTGATAGTTACTACAAAAGAAACAGACAAAGTTCAGCCCAAGATTCGCCATTAATAACCTTCTCAAATGAAGGCGGTAACAATAAAATTCCTACCAAAATCCCCATTTTTAAACAGGGTTTGAATGGTTGACCCATTCGGATATTCATATAAATAAATAATACATAAGGTGAATTACCACCATAACTGATGAACATTAGCATACCTTTTGTTTTAGCAGATTGACCTTTCTGGTGCGTGGTGGGTTGAACTGTAGGTAAGAGAACTCCATCTTCAGATACACCCAAATTAACATCCTTACCATAACAAACCAGCAGCTTATCGAAAGATGGTTTCACCACGGATCCATATGCCAGAAGGACATGAGCCGAATTAGGTCCATCTATTCCTTGAAGTTTTGCGGCAAATATCGTGAAATCCTGATTCATTCTTGAAAGGGAGGACTCGGACAAGGCAATCTTAGTAGGCTTCTTATTGCGCAAGTCATCCATGTTATTCCCAGACCAGAAATAGCAGATACCAACCTCAGAGATAGCCAACACATCTATTTCTCCTTCAGTAGCATTAGTACCTGAACACATGCAGTCCACAAAGATTGCTGGGTGTTCCATAGAGAGTATACAGCTTGAACTCTGACTTTTACCACTGCCCAACTTCCAAATGGCAACATAGCGTTCCCCAACTCCAGATGACAGAACATATTCGCCATTGTTACTAAAAATCATGTTTCTCACAGACACCTAAATATTCATGTAGTCAATGGCAACAGGTGTGCACTTAGAAAAAGCAATACAATTGAAAAGATAACAAATTCAGAAGAGGATCAAAGTTCAGGAGGGCATACAAGACACACTCACCGGATGCCCAGAGAATTTTTGAATTTTTTTGTTGTCAGAAGCGTCAAAGGTCCTCAACTGACCAGCTGCTGTTGCCAAAACTGTTCCATCTGATAAGATCAAATACAAAGTGCATTTCATTTCTTTGAACTGGGGTGGAAATGATTGGTATGGAGAGCAGATACAAGCAAAACAAAATGGGCATGCATGCCTCATTGCAGCATAAGATTAATACACATACAGACATATATTATATACTAAAAGACCCTTAGCTCGAAGGATACATATAATGTTAACAATATCATACATTTGCGCATATATCATATAAACAGATAGATAAAGTTCGGATTTCACAAAAAAAGGATTATAAACAAGTAAAAGCGGCATTTTTCAGGACAGTGGGATTTTCTTTAAATGGATCCATGTGTCTGGTAGATAATAGGTGTGTAGCATTTCCATCTCTACTTCGAATAGATCATTACCATTATAGTTTGAAAAGCAAACTGTGGAGATCATTTAGAGATTCTAGGCCATGACATGGCCAACACCATGAGGGCGCCAACATGATATAACATGGATAAAAGATGGTTAATATCTATTTGTTGAATATAAAGGTAATTACGATCATCAACTATTTACTGTTGTAAGGGTAACTCAGAGCAGTTAAACTATGTCTGAAAGAGAAATCATAACACAGATGCAAAAACATCCATAGTGCAGATGAAAAAGCAAGACATGGATGATTTAGCAACATAGAGAATAGTGAAACACTGAAAATAGATATATAAATCAAGAAGAGATACCTGATGAAACTGCCAATGCAGATATTGCCTTTGAGGAAGATTTAAATTTCCCTGCAACAGATCCATCTGAGGCATCAATCTTACAGACCATGCCATCAGCGCCTGCTGTGTACACACTCCGCCCATGCCTCGAGTATGCCACTGCTGTCACACCCCTGAATAAATACAAAACACACACCGACATAAGTGAACACATCTGAGCCTAAGCTCAACAGGAAATAGCAAACAAAGCCAAGATTACAGCTGCGGGTATGTGCTTAAACAATGCGTCAAAAGGAATTTCGTAATTGGCATGGTATTATGTACATTTCGTACTAAGAAAATGTGGTTTCCACAAATGAACAACGAGGTTCCCCTCCCAGCATGACACAAATGCACTGAACCACCAGCCATACCCAGGATGACAATCGCTGATCCTCCACTTCCACTGGCCCGCAGCAACATCGAGCGCAAGGACATCGCCACTGCCCGTCCCAAGCACGAGCAGCGAACTCCCAGCCTTCCGCTTCTTCTGCTAGGCAAAAAACACGAGCAATGACGCACAGCACACGAACACACGGGCACAGCGCCAGACAGCAACAGCTGGAAAAATGGGAGTGATTCCTCACCTTGGTGGAGAGTTGTACCCACTTCATGCAGGTGTAGTCGAGGGCGAGGTGGCCGCGCTTCGTCTCGGGGAGCGCCCCGACCTCCACCGCGGGGATGTCGGCGAACTCCGTCTGCAAGTGGCCGCGCACGGCGTCCCATACCTGCGACAGAGGCAAACCGTCGGGTTAACAAAGGAAGCGGCAACCCGAGCCGCTCCGGCGTGGATAGGCAGCGTTTGATTCCGCACCTTGATGCGGCCGTCGCCGGACGAGAGGGCGAGGAAGTCCGAGGAGGGGCTGAAGGAGGTGAGGAGGTCGCGAATCGGCGCGGGGGCCGGCGCCATGGCCGCGCTGGGCGGTTGGTCGTCGCGGCGGCGGCGGCGGGTGGGGAGGGAGAAAAGGGTTTATGCGGCGGCGCGGCAGGGGGAGGGTTTTGAGGGAGCTCTCGTTGAGAGAGTGGTCTGGCCCTATCTATCTCTGGCGCGATCCCGGTCGGTTTCGCCTCGTGGCGCTTGGGACGCGCCTGAGACGGACCAGAAGGACGGGTTAGGGTTTTCCTTTCATCCACCTACACAGAAATAGCAAACCGTTTCGCCTATTTTTTTGCCCTCGCCGCCATCTTCCCGCGACCTCGACGGCTGCTGCTCCTCGGCGCCAGAAGTAGCTCGGCGTCCTTGACCGTGAATTGAACCACGCTGACACCCCTGCCTGTGGGTATTGCTGGACTTCAACCGCGTCGCCACGCCTGCCCCGGCTCGCCGCCGCGACCTTCAGCGGCCAAGTATGATTATTTTTTCCTGGTTTTTTTCGTTCCGCGTAGTATTTTTCACGGCGACGTGCAGTAAATTTAGAAACGATTCTCATTTGCTGCTGAATTGGAAATAGAGTATGGCGTGTGAAGAGGCAAGTGCATATGCATGTCTCAATTTTGAATATGTTAGATATAGGGAGTGTATATTTGACGTTTGACTGAAAATCAATTGAACATCAGTCAAGTTTTCCAACCAATAAAGAACGACACTTGTATGTATTTGTGTGTCCCTTTTTTGTGCATCTCCGTTGTGTGTATGTCATCAGGAGAAAGGCCAATCCTAATCGGGTTGGAACTAGACCCGGTTTCAAACATATGTGAGCTACAACTATCGCAATACCACATCCAAGAAAAAGCCTACTGATCCATCAACGTACCCTCTGTAGGTCTTGTATCAACGTACAGCCTACTTACAGTCTTTTGGGAGAAAAACACAGTGATAAGTAGACTGCCATTAGAGTCTGCTGATAACTTGCAGTCTACTCATAGTGATATCTTAAAAGTTAAAGACTAGATACACAGAACTTACAGTCAAATTAGCACTGGAACTTCTACAATTATAGTGTATTTACACATAATTTACACTCATATTGTGTGATTATTACAGTAACATTATGACCGGAACTTGTCGAGTCTCAAAGACACCCATTTGCAGCGCCGAGTCATGAGTTAGTATGTATGTACGCGGGTTGGACTGGACCCATTTGCATTCTATGACAAGCAGGTGTAAAACTTTGAAATTATAGTAAGAAAACCTTGCAAGTATGGTACCTCGTGCCATCTACGGATTATAGACACAACTGAACCAACATACACACTGTCTATCGTACAGATGACCACACATTGAACCAACATACACACTGCGCTATCCATAGTGTGAGCAGTTTAACATCTCTCTAATGCAAAAAAGCCTTCTTCTCCATCATTGTTAATTCACAGTCTGAAAGAAAGGATCAAACAAAAATGAGACCAATCATTAAGATATACATCACAAAAGGAAGCAATTAACACTGAGCCAAAAAGCTGAAAATACATAGTACAAGAGACAGTGAATGATGTAGACGAGCACAGTAAATTAGGCAACCTGGAGCCAAAAGTACAACTAAAAAAAGACTGGAAATCATGAACCTCTTTACTGTAAATTTGAAATATAAAAAATAGAAGTGCTTGCATCATCAAAGAAATCGGTAACAAAAAGTCTAGAACTTATCCACCCTGTTGAACTCGCACAAAAACTATCATTAGCATACTTCTGTTCTTAAGTTCGGAATGTCAGTGCTTGAAAAATGGTTAACAACTTGAGTCCTTGCAGTCCATACTTTCATAATCTTGAATGTAAAGACACCGCAATTGTGTGCCTGGTTTCACATGAATAAAGGAAGAAAAAAAAAAGATACCAACACGGGAGTAATAAAAGCATCCCAGAATCCTATAAAGTGTGTAATCCGTTCGAATAAAAGAAAATACCAGAGATAAATCTTAAAAGATAACAACACAGTGCCTTCAAAAAGGAAACAAATTTAAAAGCAAATTGATTAAAAATGTACTAACCGATCACTAAACTGCAAGTGAAATTCAGAATGCTCATTAAAAGATGGATCAAGAAAAGTAAAGGCTCTTCCCTTCAAACAAACAAAGAAACAAAACCAATGTTTTCGAACGGTTATGGGAAAGTACAGCTGCAACTAGGAAAAGTAATATGAAGAAAAATGTATATATTGTAAATGAGAAATAAAAAAAGAAATGGCAAAGACAAACACCAAAAAAGAAGGCAGAAATTAAATTACTTATATGGAGGAAATGAGAAATAAAAAGAAAGGGCAAAGACAAACACCAACAAGGAACTATGAAGTCAGAAATCCTTCAATTTCAATTGGGGAAAAGACGGACACCAAAGCCGCAACAACTAATTGGGGGAGAACCATGAAAGATCACAAGAGACGATCCACAAGCTGAAAGTCCTTCAATTCCAATGTCTTTGCTCACGCCTAGTGCATTTCTTTGAGATCTAGAACCTGTAAAATCACAAGAATGAAAAGCAGAGATCGCAAATTCTTTCCATTTGACAGAGTGTATTGCACAGACCACTCTAGTTAAAAATCAAAGAAACTGGTCAGTTTTATTTCAAAAGCACCAGGGCAAAAGAAGCTAAAATTTACAATAGCAAAACAATACCGAAATTACTATTATCAAGTTGCTGAAATTACTAAACAAGCAGAAATTCCTGTTTCTGTGCACAGCAAAGTTTCTGACCTAAAAAGCACGGACACGGCAGGAATTGCCGATTGGCCGTGTCGACATGGCGGGATACGGCTGGATACGCGTATCCCCAGTATCCCCTGATTTTCGATTAAAAAAAGAAAAAAGCCCAGGGACACGGCGGGACACGTACGTGACACGGATGGGATACGGCCCAGCCCAAAAACAGCCATGGCCCAAAACGAAACTCTATTTTTGCAGGAATCACACGCAGCTCTCCACACGACAACGAGGGACTCCCAGGTCCCAGTCTCTTCTGGATCGAAGCCGCCACCTCCTGGAACGAAGCCGCCGCCGCCGCCGCCGGCGACGCTTGGATCCGACCGGCCACCACACCCCCACACCAGGAGGCAGCAGCCTCTTCTCCTGACGGCAGGTAACCCTCCCCAATCCCTGAACTCGCATCCTCTCCTCCACTTCTTGACCTGTTTTATTCAGATTTGATCTTCCATTAAGCTGCTGGATGTTGTGCTTGCTGCTTGCTTGCTAGCTACTGCTCTTTGAATGCCTGTAGATTGTAGTAGTAGTGTACTAGACTACTAGTGTAGTACTGCTTGTCTGCTTCAGTGCTTCTTTTTCCTAGCTTAATATCATCCTGCTCATGAATGCTTGTAGAGCATGGCATCTGGGAGTGGCACAGCTGGGTTATGTCTTCAACTTTTCTAATCTTCTTGGATGTTTGTAGTCTGGGAGTGGCACAGCTGGGAGTGGCACATGTGGTATTGCGATAGTTGTAGCTCACATATGTTTGAAACCGGGTCTAGTTCCAACCCGATTAGGATTGGCCTTTCTCCTGATGACATACACACAGCGGAGATGCACAAAAAAGGGACACACAAATACATACAAGTGTCGTTCTTTATTGGTTGGAAAACTTGACTGATGTCCAATTGATTTTCAGTCAAACGTCAAATATACACTCTCTATGTCTAACATATTCAAAATTGAGACAGGCATATGCACTTGCCTCTTCACACGCCATACTCTACTTCCAATTCAGCAGCAAATGAGAATCGTTTCTAAATTTGCTGCACGTCGCCGTGAAGAATACTACGCGGAACGAAAAAAAACCAGGAAAAAATAATCATACTTGGCCGCTGAAGGTCGCGGCGGCGAGCCGGGGCAGGCGTGGCGACGCGGTTGAAGTCCAGCAGTACCCACGGGCAGGGGTGTCAACGTGGTTCAATTCACGGTCGAGGGCGCGGAGCTGCTTCTGGCGCTGAGGAGCAGCAGCCGTCGAGGTCGCGGGGGGGATGGCGGCAGGGGCAAAGAAATAGGCGAAACGGTTTGTTGTTTCTGTTTGGGTGGATGGAAGGAAAACCCTAGCCCGTCCTCCTGGTCTGGCTCAGCCACGTCCCAAGCGCCACGAGGCGAAACCGACCGGGGTCGCGCCGAGATAGATAGGCCCAGACCACTCTCTCGACGGGAGCTCCCTCAAAACGAGTGAATTGCACAGAACATCAACTTCAGGGGCACTTATAACACTTTACCCCACCTTTTGGAGAAGTTTTCACAAAACCACAACCTTTGGGCTAACTAGTAACACACAACCCAAATCCAGCACACACAGTCCAAATCCTCTAACTAATGCCCGTACTAACAGCCACCTACATCTGCGTGCATGCCGTCTCTTCCCAAGCCAGAGTCGCCGGCTAGCTCGTCGCCGGGAGCTCGTCGGTTCGTCCATCCCGACGTCGTCTCCTCCACCAGCACCTCTTCCTTCGTGTCAGCGTTGGCTCGTCCACCCAGCGGCATCGTCGATGCCGCTGGCCGTCCTGTACAGAGCTCCTCCCCAATGAGTTTAGGCTGCTTCCTTTGTCCTTTCTTTTTTCAGAGTTCAACAGCAAATAGCTACAGATTTTCTTCAGTGTAATCCAGCGATGCATCATGCTGGGTATCTGTGAATATGAACCAATGAAAACTGACACAAAAGAAACTATAGAATGATCCAAAATAGCTACGACTGAATCAAAGTTTGTGATACTTATTTGTAAAATAGCTATAGAAATGAACCAAAGTAGCTACAGAATGAATAAAATATTTCAAACTGAAGCATATATAAGACTAGAACAATACTTAAACGGACAATATCCGTGGTCTTACAGGAATAAAATATGTGTTGTAACATAAGCATCCATATAGTTATGTGCTTAAGTTACCTAAACCTGACACTTACAAGTCACTGTGCCTAAATCCCCAAAATATGTAATGTAACATAAGCATCCATTCAAGTCTGAGCTTTTAGTTACATAAACCTGACATTTACAAGTCAGTTTTCATAAAGATGTAAACTTTTCATTCACAAAAGAAGCCTTCGACATAGGATTTTCTTCAGTGGTTGCCACTGGCAGTGAAGTACTCCATGAATCTGCCCCCTGCTGAACCTGAACCCCTCATTACTGGTAGCTTCTCTCTAGTATTAGCTGCAGTTGGTTGTGAAGCAACTTCTTGTATGTCAAACCCATGAAAAGGATCATGTGCTTCGAAGATCGCATGCGCATGAAAAGGATCTTGAATTGCAGCTTCAGCTTGTCCTCTGCCTCTGCCTTTTCCACGGCCTCTTCCGCTTCCATTTACTTGTGCTCTTCCTCCCCCTCTGCCTTTGGCTGCACCAGTTGAAGTATCTGCTTCAGCTTGAGCATGAACATGAACTGGTGCTGCTTCAGCTTGAACATGAACAGGTGATGCTTCGGCTTGACCATGAAGTGGTGTTTCTTCAGCTTGATCATGGATTGGTCCTTCTTCAAATATTCTTCTATTACTCTGAGCAACCAGTACAAGCACTCAAAGTTGTGTTAACAAGCAGAAACATATGCTAATTACAATTATGAATATGTGAATTACCTTGTGCTTGTTTTTTCTTATCGCCAGGTCTGCTCTCAGTGGTGTGGTAGGTCTGCTCTCAGTGGTGTGGTACAACTGGTATACTTGTGACCAGGTTTGTGGCAGTTCGAGCATGTCGTTGTTGTCATCCTATGTCTAGAACCCGGCTGAGGCACCTCATGCACTCCCTTCCTTCTGCTCTTCTTAGGTCTTCCAGGATGTCTAGTGAAAATTGGTGGGTCAATATCGGGTGTTTCAGTCTTTGCCCAACTATCTTTGCTAGGGACAGGGTATATAATATTGTTGTAGGCAACCTAGTACATAGCCCTTTTGAAGAATGCACTCATATAATCTTCAGGATGCTCTTTTTTCTTATAAATGCATGACACTGCATGTTTGCATGGCACACCATTAATGTCCCACCTTCTACATCCACATGTATTAGCATCGACATTAACAACATATGTTTTCAATCCAGAAGTAACTTGCCACAGCCTTTGACCTGCACATACTGGCCTACAATGCTTTGCCCTGGTCTTCTCAAGTTCCAACTTCTCTGCATAGTTTCGCGTGATCTTCCAATTTGAATTAACGAGCCCCTCTCTATTGCTGTTGTATCTGACCATTAGCTTTGTCCTAATGTTGTCTATCATGGTTTGAATGGGCTTGTTTCTAGTTTCTAGGATATACTTGTTGAATACTTCACTTAAGTTGTTCACCACTAAATCTGTTTTGCAATTTGTGTCCATGTCATGCCTTGCCCAATGCCTAGGTGGAATTTTGGACAACCATTCCCATGCACTTTCACTCTCAGCCTTCAAGTCACTCATAGCAGCATCATAATCAGACTTTTGGTAAGCATATGCAGCACTATCCATGTGTTTTTTAAGATCACCACCCTTGTGACCAGCAGTTTGAAAATTTGCGTAAATATGCCTAAGACAATATCTCTGATCACAATTAGGAAATACTTTGTCTATGGCATTCAGCAGGCCCTTTTGTCTATCTGACATGATAGTCCACCTTCCAAATGGCCCTGAGTCGCCACCAAGAGCATACTTGAGTTGTTCAAGGAACCAACACCAATTAGGAATGTCTTCTTTGCCAACAACTCCAAATGCAATGGGGAACAAGTTGTTGTTGCCATCCCTTCCAGAGGCGGCCAACACTTGTGCTCCTGTAGTCAGCTTAACAAAGCATCCATCAAGACCAATGAATGGCCTACATCCATGCAAAACCCCCTCCTTAGATGCATTCACACAGAAGAATAAGCCATGAAACCTAGGATTCATTGCAGGTGGTGGCTGCTGAACCGTGGTCACGATGCATCGGCTGCCTGGGTTTGTATCAAGCACTGTCTGCAAGTAGTCCCTGATCCTCACATACTGCTGTTTGTGATTTCTTAACACAATATCCGCTGCTTTATTCCTTGCCCTATATGCCATCATGGGAGTGATGTCTACACCATGATTTCTCTTGGTAGTGTCTATTAGCGCGCTTATCTTCCAATCTGGATCGCCTCTAAAGTTCTCCTCATACCTGTTGCTCAACCATGTGCTGTCCACTCTAGAAGTATCATAGGTAATGCCACAAGTATGAGGTAACACCATCTTCCTAATGCAAACAGTCTCTTCTCTCTTGATAGCTGAAGCTGTCATATAGAATTGGCAAAGTTCAGTCACACAACAAACATTGACCCGATCTCTATCATTTCTAAGATACATATAGTCTCTACTTTGAAGTATATGATAATTCTTCAAGGCTCTTCTGTATTGATGCATGTTCACAAAACACATATGCAAACAGAGTTGTTCACCTCCAAGCAACCTGCCCTCATCATACCACACTCTAGTTGGAAGTGGTTGTGCTCTACTCTTCTTGCATTTTGGTGCAACGGATATTGCAGGTTCAAAGCCATCATCATCGCTTGATATTATATCCATTCCAATATCCTCACTTCCTGGATCTGAAAGTTCACATGCTTGAGTGTTGGTTACATCTCGCAACTTTGCTTGTGAACCGAGAATAGCATTCTTCCTCAGTTTCTTCTTCTGCCATGCTTCTGCTCTCTTCTTTGATGGATTGCAAGAATCAAGTGTGCTATCTTCAATAGGAATAACAGGTGCATCATCTAGTAGTGGATAAAGGTCCTCAATATCGGTGTCGCCCTCCATGTGCTCCGCGGGATCTTCTTTCTGTCTCTTTAATCGAGCAAGATTTTCCAAGTCTTCATCATCATAATTCTCAGCCACTGCCATCTCTTCTTTTTCCTCTGCCACTGCCATCTCTTCTTCCTCTGTCGCCTCAACTTTTTCCTCTAACACATTTTCTTGCTCAACTATGACTTCGTTAATGCCCTCTTTGGTTGGCTGCTCTATCAACAATGCTTGCTTCCTCGTTCTTTTCTTGCGGCGGGTTGGTGCGGGTCTCCTCAAAACTGACAGATTCAACATCTTAACACTCTTGTACTGATTTACCATTGTTGTCACCTTCTTATTACTGTCCAATAGCTCCATGCCAACTAATCCTCCGCACTGATAATAGATGGTATCCTTTTTGTTATAGCCAACAGAGCACACCAAGCTCACTAACTTGAGAAAAGTGATATCAGACAGTCCAATTATCCTTTGCACATTATCCCCTAGACCATTGATTGGCAGCACATTAACCACCCAAAGTTCATCATCTACACTGCATAATGAAACATACTTGTATATTAGAGAAAGAAAAGCAACAAAAAAGACATAATTTTTTTGCTTCAATTCCAACCCTAGATAGCTCGAATCTGATTTAAAACGCAATTAGCTAATACCAATATTGTAACAAATTAGGCGTCTGCTGAAAACTAGTAAAATCTACCAACATAATCACGTCAGTCATGAGCAATCACTGAAAATCACTACCTATTTGGTTACAACCAACCCTAAAATCCCCCAAACAAACCAATTTATCAAAGCCAAGAGGAGCAGGAGAGTGGGCGCATACTCAATGCCGGAATTGTTGAAGCTCCACTCCATGATGCGTGTCCGCGAGTCGCCGCGCAACGGCTACCCCAGTCCAAGGAAGAAAGGAGAAGAGGCGCAAGGAACTGGGTGGGTGTAGAGGACGACGACGCTGGGAAGATGAGCCGGTGTTGAGGCGGAGGAGGAGATGATGTCGGGGAGAGGGGGGGAGGGGGGGGGCGCTGGGGCGACGGGGGCGGCGACCTACCGGCAACGAGCGAGCAGGCGGCGGCTTGGCTCTCGCTCGGGAGGACACCGCACGCGCACCTGTACAGTGTTTGTGTTACTGGGCATTAGTTAGAGGATTTGGGCTGTGTGGTGGATTTGGGTTGTGTGTTACTAGTTAGCCCAAAAGTTGTGGTTTTGTGAAAACTTCTTCAAAAGGTGGGGTAAAGTGTTATAAGTGCCCCTGAAGTTGATGTTCTGTGCAATTCACTCGTTTTGAGGGAGCTCCCGTCGAGAGAGTGGTCTGGGCCTATCTATCTCGGCGCGACCCCGGTCGGTTTCGCCTCGTGGCGCTTGGGACGCGGCTGAGCCGGACTAGGAGGACGGGCTAGGGTTTTCCTTCCATCCACCCAAACAGAAACAACAAACCGTTTCGCCTATTTCTTTGCCCCCGCCGCCATCCTCCCGCGACCTCGACGGCTGCTGCTCCTCGGCGCCAGAAGCAGCTCGGCGCCCTCGACCGTGAATTGAACCACGCTGACACCCCTGCCTGTGGGTACTGCTGGACTTCAACCGCGTCGCCATGCCTGCCCCGGCTCGCCGCCGCGACCTTCAGCGGCCAAGTATGATTATTTTTTCCTGGTTTTTTTCGTTCTGCGTAGTATTCTTCACGGCGACGTGCAGCAAATTTAGAAACAATTCTCATTTGCTACTGAATTGGAAGTAGAGTATGGCGTGTGAAGAGGCAAGTGCATATGCCTGTCTCAATTTTGAATATGTTAGACATAGGGAGTGTATATTTGACGTTTGACTGAAAATCAATTGGACATCAGTCAAGTTTTCCAACCAATAAAGAACGACACTTGTATGTATTTGTGTGTCCCTTTTTTGTGCATCTCCGCTGTGTGTATGTCATCAGGAGAAAGGCCAATCCTAATTGGGTTGGAACTGTTAGGAATAGGCAACTTGTATTCCCATGAGGCCATAGGCCGATATATATATATACATGTACAGGTGTGGAACATATGCAGGAAACCCCTTATACAACGGGATAAATACAAAGGGGTACATGACTTATATTATAACTCTAACACCCCCCCTCAAACTCATGGTGGATGAACAACACTGAGTTTGGAGAGATAAAAGCCATGTTGTGCCCTAGTCTGAGCCTTCGTCAGGAAATCCGCCAACTGTAACTCGGAAGGCACATACTGAAGAGCAATAACCTGATCCTGCACAGCAGCGCGTACATAGAACGCATCAACACCAATATGCTTGGTGAGCTCATGCTTCACAGGATCGCGTGCAATGCTGATAGCACCTGTACTGTCAGATAGAAGCAGAGTCGGTGTAGTGACAGAAACACCAAAATCCTGAAGTAACCACCGTAAACAAGTCACCTCTGCCGTCAAAAGAGCCATTGCTCGCAACTCAGCCTCGGCACTCGAACGAGAAACTGCAAGCTGTTTCTTCGTCTTCCAGGCAATGAGAGAACCACCAAGAAAAACACAGTAAGCAGAAAGTGAACGGCGATCGGAAGGATCACTAGCCCACGTAGCATCCGAATAGGCCTGGAGCTGTAAAGAACTGGAGCGAGGAAAGAATAGACGGTGAGAGATCGTGCCTCGAAGATATCGAAGAACACGAAGGAGATGACTATAGTGAACCGAGGTGGGGGCAGAGACAAACTGACTCAGAATATGAACCGGATAAGAGATGTCCGGACGAGTGACAGCTAGATAGACAAGACTGCCAACAAGATGACGATAACGCGTCGGATCAGGGAGAGGATCACCATCAGTAGCACGAAGATGAACATTGAGCTCCATAGGAGTCTCAACAACGCGCTCGTCAGTAAGAGCAGCACGAGCAAGAAGATCCTGGATATACTTATCCTGGGAGATAAAAAAGCCATCAGAGGTAGAAGAGACTTCAATCCCAAGAAAGTAGCGAAGAGGTCCAAGATCAGACATAAGAAACTGCTCACTAAGACGGGCCTTTACAAAGGCAATATACTCGGGGTCATCCCCCGTGATGATCATGTCATCAACATAAAGAAGAAGAAGAGTCCGTCCACGAGGAGAAAGGTGAATAAACAATGCTGGATCATGAGCACTGGCTAAAAAACCAGCAGCAGTGATCACAGAGGCAAAGCGCTCAAACCAGGCGCGGGGGGCTTGCTTAAGGCCATAGAGAGAGCGACGAAGACGACATACCATGCCATCAGGAACAAAATACCCAGGTGGTGGCTGCATGTACACCTCCTCACGCAGCTCACCATTAAGAAAGGCATTCTTAACATCAAGCTGAGATATAGACCAGTGGCGTGCAGAGGCAACGGCAAGAAGTGTACGAACAATGGTCATATGAGCCACAGGAGCAAAAGTCTCGTCATAATCACGACCATGCTCCTGCTGAAAACCACGAGTCACAAGACGAGCTTTGTGACGCTCAAGAGAACCATCGGAGCAAGTCTTAACCTTGTAGACCCACTTACAAGTGATCGGATGAACTCCAGGAGGAAGAGAAACAAGATCCCATGTACCAGTGCGTTCAAGAGCAGCAATCTCCTCTGCCATCGCAAACTGCCATTCAGGATGAACAACAGCCTGACGATAAGAAGTCGGCTCAAGAACAGCAGCACCAGCGGTGGGAAATCCAAAGCGATCAACAGGCGGACGAGGACGAGGACGCAAGCCATAAGTAGGCTGAGAGGAAGATGACGACCCATCCACAGAAGCATCAACTGGTCGTGGACGACGAGTGTAATGCTGAGGAAAAGATGGAACAATAGAAGGAGGAATCGGCAAGGTAGAATCAGGAGGTGGCGACGAAGAAGTCACCGGAGATGAAGGTGTAGAATCCGGTGACAGGCTGGGAGAGGAGACCGGGGAGGAAGTCACTGGAGATGAAGGTGGAGAACCCGGTGACATGCTAGGCGAGGAGACCGGGGATGATGGTGGCTGCAAATCAACTAGATGTGGAGAAGGAGAGAAAGTGGAACGGAGAGGTACAGTCTCGGCGGGAGTGATAGGTGAGTCAGGAAAAGTGAGGAAAGTGATATCCTGCACTGAAAAAGTCGAGGAAGATGGGCGTGGGTAGAAGGGACGAGACTCTTCAAAAGTCACATCTCGAGAGATACGCATCCGACGACCAATAGGATCCCAACAACGATAGCCCTTATGCTCATCACTGTAGCCTAAGAAGACACACTCAACAGACTGAGCGGTCAGTTTGGTGCGTTCGCGAGGGGCAAGAAGAACATAGCAAACACAACCAAACGAGCGAAGCATCGAATAATCAGGAGAACGATCAAAAAGTCGCTCGAAAGGAACACCACCCTGTAGAGCAGCGGAAGGCTGTATATTGATAAGATAGGTGGATGTGGAGACGGCCTCAGCCCAAAAACGAGGCGGGAGAGAGGCAGCAATCATCAATGCACGAGCCGTCTCAAGAAGATGTTGATGCTTTCGCTCAGCCACACCATTCTGAGCATGAGCACCAGGACAAGAGAATTGAGAGAGAGTCCCATGCTCAGCAAGAACACCACGCAACATCTTAGAGATATACTCGCCAGCGGAGTCAGCACGAAAAACACGAATGGGGGAAGAGAACTGAATATGAACCATGGCAGCAAAACGCTTATAAATAGACAACACCTCAGAGCGAGAAGTCATGAAATAAAGCCATGTGTAACGAGAGAAATCATCTATGAAAATAATATAGTATTTATGACCACCTTTCGAAGCGAAAGGGGCCGGACCCCATACATCAGAATGGACTAAATCGAAAGGACGCTTAGACACTGACTCACTATGTGAATATGGTAACTGAATCTGCTTGCCAAGATGACAACCCTGACACTCTAAAGAGACATCTCCTGAGACAGACCCCAGAAGGCCTCGACGAACTAAAGAAGACAACCGAGAACCACACAGATGACCAAGTCGATGATGCCACTGCTGGAAGGAACCAGTGACAGAGGCGACAGAAGCGGAAGAACTGGCGATGGTGGTGGCAGCAGAAGGAACATGAAGCCAGTCCAACTCCCAAAGACCCTGAGAATCACGGCGGCGAGGGCCAGCCCCAACCAGAGTGTGCGTGTGACGGTCCTGGATAGAACAAGAGTCAACGTCAAGGATGACGCGACAACCAGAATCCGTAAGTTGACCAGCAGAAAACAAATTCATGGTAAGTCGAGGAACATGAGCAACATCAGGAACAGAATAAGGAGTAGTAAGATTGCCTCTACTAGCAACAGAAAGTGGAGTACCATCAGCAGTGAAGACATGAATAGGAGAATCCAGTGATCGAAGAGAGGACAAAGTGGAAGAATGAGAAGACATATGAAAAGAAGCTCCAGAGTCCAGAACCCAGGGGGATGTACCTGACTGTGTAGAGGGTGATTGCTCAGTGCGGGAAGCATCAGTCACAGAACCGGCAGTACCCGTCGAGGAAGAACCTAAAGCCGCGAGCAGACGCTTAAGTCTCAGAATATCCTGCTCAGTCAAAGCAATGGCTGAAGCTGTCGAGGTAGATGACGAAGTCCCGGAAGATGATATGATCGAGCCTTGCGCAGGTGTTTCTTCTTCGTGTAGCACTGAGACTCAAGATGACCATCATTGTTGCAATAGGCGCAATGTGGACGGGGGCGACCTGAGCCTCCAGAAGGAGTGGGCAAGAGCGGCGGAGCACTCGAGCGAGAAGGGGTCGGTGGAGCAAGTGGCGTAGGAGCATGAGTAGCGAGCACAGAGGGAACCTCCAGTAAACCAGCACCACGTAAGCGAGTCTCCTCAGCACGAATCTCAGAAAGCGCCTCCATGAGAGAAATACGGCCACGAGCAAACAACTGAGCACGCCGGGGCTCAAACTCCTTATGGAGCCGAGACAGGAACTCATAGACGCGATGAAACTCCAAATTGGCATGGACAGCCTGGCAACAGGGGCAGGTACGACACCCAGCACTACGGAGAGAATCAAGCTGGCGCCAGATAGCAGAACTCTGTGCATAGAGGTCATCAACAGTAGAGTCACCCTGCTGAAGAGCATGCTCCTGACGGATCACAGAGAGGTATAAGGCATCACCAGAGGGCTGATAGCGCTCACGAAGACGGGTCCACATCTCAAAGACAGTAGAAAGACCCAGAAATTCAGAAGCAAACTGAGGCAGAACACTAGCAGTGAGAACAGCTGCAGCACGAGCATCATCATCAAGCCACTGGGTGTAAACAGACAGAGCACCATGATACGTCTGAAGAGCCTCCTCATAAGTCAAAACCCTCTCATCATAAGCACGATCAGCAGCCTCATCAGCAACCTTAGCCGCATCCTTGGCGGCCTGATTAGCATCCGTAGGAAGAACCGATGGAGTTGGCGGAGTAGGGGCCACCGGAGGAACTGGACGTGGCGGACAGCAGACCTCGCCAGAAAGAACACCCCAAAGACGGATGCCACGCATGTGAATGCGCATGAAGCCAGTAACTCGGTGTAGTTAGTACCATCAAAGATCACCGGACAGCGAGGGACAGCAACATAGCCCGATGCAGCAGACATTTTTTTTTGGAGATCGATCAAGGGGCAGCTGGCAGTCGGCGGCTGAAGAACCGCAGGGGCAAGGGCCGACGGGAGCTGCGTTGATTGAGGCCGGGAGCAGGAGATCAGGCCGGCTTCGATTGGAGCCGGCTGGGAGCGATCCTGTAGGAGATCAGGCCGGCTCGATGGGGGCCGGCTGGGATCGAGCCTGCCTACTGCGAGCGAGACGAGGACGATCGATGGAGTCTTCGATCGATAGAGTCTGCGAGCGAGACGGGCAGAGGCAGCCTTCGAGCGATGTTGAGATCGAGCGATGCTGAGGGCCTTCGATCGATGGAGTCCTGCGATCTTCGAGAGGAGCGGAAGAGGAGCACCACACCGCCGCGCCGGCAAATCGGTGGAGGAGGCCGAGGGGGGGGGGCGGGCCGGTAAGCCGCGGCGCCGGAGCTGGCCGGAATCGGCCGGCGACGGCGGCGGCAGAGGGGGATCGGGACGGGAGGAGCGTGCGGGGGAGGAGAGACCGAACGCACGAGTTGCAGCGTGCGAAAAAAAAATTAACCTAGCTCTAATACCATGTTAGGAATAGGCAACTTGTATTCCCATGAGGCCATAGGCCGATATATATATACATGTACAGGTGTGGAACATATGCAGGAAACCCCTTATACAACGGGATAAATACAAAGGGGTACATGACTTATATTATAACTCTAACAGGAACTAGACCCGGTTTCAAACATATGTGAGCTACAACTATCGCAATACCACATCCAAGAAAAAGCCTACTGATCCATCAACGTACCCTATGTAGGTCTTGCATCAACGTACAGCCTACTTACAGTCTTTTGGGAGAAAAACACAGTGATAAGTAGACTGCCATTAGAGTCTGCTGGTAACTTGCAGTCTACTCACAGTGATATCTTAAAAGTTAAAGACTAGATACACAAAACTTACAGTCAAATTAGCACTGGAACTTCTACAATTACAGTGTATTTACGCATAATTTACACTCATATTGTGTGATTATTACAGTGACATTATGACCGGAACTTGTCGAGTCTCAAAGACACCCATTTGCAGCGCCGAGTCATGAGTTGGTATGTATGTACGCGGGTTGGATTGGACCCATTTGCATTCTATGACAAGCAGGTGTAAAACTTTGAAATTATAGTAAGAAAACCTTGCAAGTATAGTACCTCATGCCATCTACGGATTATAGACACAACTGAACCAACATACACACTGCCTATCATACAGATGACCACACATTGAACCAACATACGCACTGCGCTATCCATAGTGTGAGCAGTTTAACATCTCTCTAATGCAAAAAAAGCCTTCTTCTCCATCATTGTTAATTCACAGTCTGAAAGAAAGGATCAAACAAGAATTAGACCAATCATTAAGATATACATCACAAAAGGAAGCAATTAACACTGAGCCAAAAAGCTGAAAATACATAGTACAAGAGACAGTGAATGATGTAGACGAGCACAGTAAATTAGGCAACCTGGAGCCAAAAGTACAACTAAAAAAAGACTGGAAATCATGAACCTCTTTACTGTAAATTTGAAATATAAAAAATAGAAGTGCTTACATCATCAAAGAAATCGGTAACAAAAAGTCTAGAACTTATCCACCCTGTTGAACTCGCACAAAAACTATCATTAGCATACTTCTGTTCTTAAGTTCGGAATGTCAGTGCTTGAAAAATGGTTAACAACTTGAGTCCTTGCAGTCCATACTTTCATAATCTTGAATGTAAAGACACCGCAATTGTGTGCCTGGTTTCACATGAATAAAGGAAGAAAAAAAAAAGATACCAACATGGGAGTAATAAAAGCATCCCAGAATCCTATAAAGTGTGTAATCCGTTCGAATAAAAGAAAATACCAGAGATAAATCTTAAAAGATAACAACACAGTGCCTTCAAAAAGGAAACAAATTTAAAAGCAAATTGATTAAAAATGTACTAACCGATCACTAAACTGCAAGTGAAATTCAGAATGCTCATTAAAAGATGGATCAAGAAAAGTAAAGGCTCTTCCCTTCAAACAAACAAAGAAACAAAACCAATGTTTTCGAACGGTTATGGGAAAGTACAGCTGCAACTAGGAAAAGTAATATGAAGAAAAATGTATATATTGTAAATGAGAAATAAAAAAAGAAATGGCAAAGACAAACACCAAAAAAGAAGGCAGAAATTAAATTACTTATATGGAGGAAATGAGAAATAAAAAGAAAGGGCAAAGACAAACACCAACAAGGAACTATGAAGTCAGAAATCCTTCAATTTCAATTGGGGAAAAGACGGACACCAAAGCCGCAACAACTAATTGGGGGAGAACCATGAAAGATCACAAGAGACGATCCACAAGCTGAAAGTCCTTCAATTCCAATGTCTTTGCTCATGCCTAGTGCATTTCTTTGAGATCTAGAACCTGTAAAATCACAAGAATGAAAAGCAGAGATCGCAAATTCTTTCCATTTGACAGAGTGTATTGCACAGACCACTCTAGTTAAAAATCAAAGAAACTGGTCAGTTTTATTTCAAAAGCACCAGGGCAAAAGAAGCTAAAATTTACAATAGCAAAACAACAATACTGAAATTACTATTATCAAGTTGCTGAAATTACTAGACAAGCAGAAATTCCTGTTCCTGTGCACAGCAAAGTTTCTGACCTAAAAAGCACGGACACGGCAGGAATTGCCGATTGGCCGTGTCGACACGGCGGGATACGGCTGGATACGCGTATCCCCCAATATCCCCTGATTTTCGATTAAAAAAAAGAAAAAAGCCCAGGGACACGGCGGGACACGTACGTGACACGGATGGGATACGGCCCAGCCCAAAAACAGCCATGGCCCAAAACGAAACCCTATTTTTGCAGGAATCGCACGCAGCTCTCCACACAACAACGAGGGACTCCCAGGTCCCAGTCTCTTCTGGATCGAAGCCGCCACCTCCTGGAACGAAGCCGCCGCCGCCGCCGCCGGCGACGCTTGGATCCGACCGGCCACCACACCCCCACACCAGGAGGCAGCAGCCTCTTCTCCTGACGGCAGGTAACCCTCCCCAATCCCTGAACTCGCATCCTCTCCTCCACTTCTTGACCTGTTTTATTCAGATTTGATCTTCCATTAAGCTGCTGGATGTTGTGCTTGCTGCTTGCTTGCTAGCTGCTGCTCTTTGAATGCCTGTAGATTGTAGTAGTAGTGTACTAGACTACTAGTGTAGTACTGCTTGTCTGCTTCAGTGCTTCTTTTTCCTAGCTTAATATCATCCTGCTCATGAATGCTTGTAGAGCATGGCATCTGGGAGTGGCACAGCTGGGTTATGTCTTCAACTCTTCTAATCTTCTTTACTGTTCGATGTGTTTTGCAAGATGCAACTTGCAATGACATGGGGGGACAAGAATCAATCAAGCACTTGATAAAAGAGACACAACCGAATGGGGGCAGTATCTCTATTCTAATCTTTTTCTCCTTTATTTTCTGTATTAACTCTATATTACATGACATATTTTTATTTTATTTTATATATGCTCACCGTATCCCCGAATGGCTGTTTTTGGAAAATGCCGTATCCCCGTATGCGCATCCCCGACTTTCCGTCCCCGTGTCCGTGCTTTTTAGTTTCTGACACAAAGGTAGATTCAGTATATATTGACAACGTGAATAGAGGCAACACTACCCAAGAAAGACAATGTGAATTACAGCCTAATTACCACTGTAATGTTACTGAAATTACACTGTAATTGGGCTGACCGTAAATATTCTAGTAAAAATTGCACTGTGATTACCCATGGAAATTACACTATAACAACATCGTAAATTATAGAGAAATTGCACTGTAATTATAGTAAAATAGCAGTGTGATTTACAGTGTAATTACCCTGAAAATTACACCGTAATTACTCTGTGATTACAAGTACACTGTAAGAACACTACAATTACAATATGCTTACTCTGTAAGTTCAGAGGAAATTACACTGTAATTAAAATGAAATTACAATCTTGAAGCAGCTGTCAACTTAGATGCAACACTACCCAAAACATACAAAAAAAGGGTTATAAAATGGATACAAATACTACCAAACAAAGACAACCCACAAAGAAAAAGGTTCTAAAATGCTTGCAGATACAACATAGGCAACACCCCCTCCCCCCCCCTCCCCAAATACTTTAATTGCATTGAAACTTCATTGTGATCTAGTGTAATTAACCTGAAAATACACTGACAAAAGCACTGTAATAACCTGAAATTAGATTGTAATTGCAGTGACTGTAAACTAAAAATCATAGAAGTTACAGCAAAAATTGCACTGTGGTTACCTCTAGAAATTACAGTGTCACTACTCTGTAATTTCAGAGGAAATTACACTGTAATTAAAATGAAATTACAGTTATGAAGTTGCCGTAACTTCGATGCAACTACTACCTAAGAACGCACACCCAGCATCTAACAACAAAAAAGGTCAGCGAAATCAAACGCCCAGGCTAGCAGAAACAAAATCAACAGGGGAATTAGATCCACCGTTTCATCCATGCACCTATCACTGTAACATTGTAGTAGCAGGAAAAAATCGCCAGGAAAATCCACCACTAAGACTACACATACACTCACATCTACATCAAACACAAGGGAATCGAATCAAACCAGAAGATCTAGAAGAAATTCAACGGGGAAAGGGAGAAGACCCGGATAACGAACTGAAATCACACGACACTGGAGCGGAAATCAATCTGAAAGAAGAGGAGGATGAGGAGATCGGAATCACCATGGATGACGAGGAAATCGCCAAGAACTGCCTCCCTCTCATCTTTAACTCTCGCGAAGAAATGAGAAAGGGCAAGAATAAAAAAAGACAGAGAGCCAGGGGATAGGCAGTAACGGGTTGGCTGGGAAACGAAAGCGCGCCCGGTAACAGACGCATAGAAAAACGTCCAAAAAAGCCAGCACCCAGCGCGGACCTCGGCACGAGATCAAACGGCCAAAAAATTTGAATGCAAACCAATTGCAAATCACTCGACTGTAAATTAGCAAAACCGTAGTCATACGCTAGTGGTATTTTGTCATGTAAACTGAACTGACTACACTTTGGTTTTCACTAGTGGTATGTTTGAACCTCTGATTTTTGACTTGTGGTATTTTGGCCATTTTCTCAATCCTGCAAGAAAAGCCGCACGAATCCCGCCTCATCCATCTCTTTCCGCCGCAGGTAAGTTGATGGAGCCCAACGCCGACAAGCTACGCGGTCTTCGCATCACCTCCCTCGACGATGAAGATGATGATGAGACAGAACTGCCCGTGACCGTGGCTGCGGCGGCTTCGGGCTATGATGACGATGACGAGGACGAAGATGAAGAAGCGGAAGTGATGCTTGGTTTCCTGGAGAAGCCGAAGCATCCAGGCCTCCTCCTCCGCCACCTCTTTCCTAGCAAGGCCGGAGGCATCCCGGTCCGTGCAATAACGCCCATCATATTAAGCGACACACTTTGATTTTTTTATGCGATTGGAGCAGGTATTAATATGAGGTGTTTGTGTATTTTGTCCAGGCGTGGTTGGATCCCGTGAACTTGCCCTCGGGGAACTCCAGCTGCTGTGGCTTCTGCGGCGAGCCCCTGCACTTTGTCCTCCAGGTTATTGCTTTGTGCCTAGAAGCAATTGTACCTGTTGTTTTCTTTCCGGAACTTGTACTTGTTAAATGGATGCTTCGGCTGTGTAGATTTATGCTCCTATTGAGAGCAATGCAGCAGCATTCCACCGCACTCTCTTCATGTTCATGTGCCCGTCGATGGCATGCTTGCACCGAGACCAGCACGAACAGTGGACACGCAACCAAGGCAATCCTCGTAGAAGGTGAAGCAAGTCCCGTAGCTGCTGTGTTGGCTTTTAGACTAGAGACTGAAAACATTTTGCTGATCCTGATTGCCTCGTTGGATTGCAGCGTGAGGGTTTTCCGGTGCCAGCTGCCTCGTACCAACGTGTTCTACTCAAGTGAACCTCCAAGTCACAATAACTCTGACAAGCCACTATGTGCCGGAGGTAGTTTTCCTTTTTGTTCAGTTACATGTCATCTTAGATTTACTGTGCCTAATAAGTTTGGTATGCTATTAGTGCTACATTTCCTGCATTACGTAGTACTCCCTCCGTCCCAAAATAAGTGTCTCAGCTTTAGTACAATGTGACACTTATTTCGGGACGGAGGGAGTAATTAGCTAGTTATCCTAGAGAAAATGTGCTTATGTCCAGCAGATCTCTTTCACTCTATCTAGCTATTGCATAAATACTTTCTTCATTTACACTTACGAATTCCTAAATCATATTTTCAATATGCTAAAATCTTGAAGTTATCATCTTCATTTGTTTATGCTGGTTGCTCCACATATCGGCACCTTGCTTCTAATGTCTTCCTTCGGAAACATATAATCTTTTGCTTTCTGTTTTTTTTCCTAGAAAAGCATTGCACTGTCAATGTGCTGACTGCTGAGACTAAGTTTGGTGGGGTTTGTTAGATGCTGATTAATTTAGTATATTGATGCGCTTACATTCGTAGGCAACAATGGCCATCTTCTGTCAGTCAAACTGGTTATGTTAATAGATGGCTATATTGATTTCCTTTGTTTACTTGACTATGAGTTGCCAGCTGCTCTCTGTCATTGGTGTGGTACATGGAAAGGGGATAAAATATGTGGTGGCTGCAAGAAATCACGTTACTGTTCTGAGAAACATCAGGTATTCCCAAATCATTTAATCATCCTAGAGATCTCTTGGGCATCTCATGTTTGTGTTAAATCTATCCCTTTGTCATGTCCAAATATACAGTCTTTGGTTTGATCCTTGCCAATTTTTGGACACACTCATGATCCTTTGTCCACCTCCAATACAATAAAGTTTTGACTGGCTTGGACACCAACCAAACAGACCCTACATATCCCTTTGGCAACCAGATCTTACTTTGGATGAACAAAATTTTGTGACTCTTTCTCAGGCACTGCATTGGCGCTCTGGTCATAAAAATGATTGCCTACAGATAATCAATTCTTCTGAAGCTTCAAGTTCTGTGCTGCCAGCTGTAGGAAAAGGTAACCATGTTTGAAGACTAATAATGCTATTAAGGTCGTAATTATTGCATTTGTCTTTATCCTCTTATAATTCTTCTCTATTTGCAGTTCCAGCTAGGACTTCTTGGCCGGAATATCAGATAGCAATTGACGATGAAGTTGATTTGGATTCTGATGGTTGTGATGAAAACAGCTCAAAATCCTTGGTGATGCAAAAGCATGGTAAACCAGATGATACAATGCAGTCATGGATGGATCAATTTGAGGTTTTTAGCCGTGCATTCTCTCTTTTGTGCTTGCCAACATAGCAACCACTGTTTATTCACTGCTATGTTATATAGGCTGATGCTGACAACCAATGCTGGGCATATTTTCAAGAGCGTATCTCAAGAGCACCAGAGCAAGTATTGAGGTATGCATAACTTGCATGAATCCTCTCCTTGTTCGGTGATGTTTTCAATTTACTTTTGCCTGTTCAGGAAAATTGTAGTTCGATATTGTTTCAATCGTTTTGTAATTCAGTTTATTCAGTTGGCTTGCATATTTATTCTCAACAATGTATGTTATATGCATATTTATTACTAATAAAAGTCCAAATTACGCAGATACTGTCGAGATCCAAATGTAAAACCTCTGTGGGCTTTATCAGCTGGGCGTCCATCAAATCCTGACATCCCTTCATGTAGCTACTGTAAAGGTCCACTATGCTATGAATTTCAGGTTGGTCAATTTGTCTAGGGCCAAAAATATTTGCATTTCTGATATAGCAACACATTTCCACTTAGCTAGTAAACTCAAAAACCCAATTGTTTTTCCATGATAACTCCCCCTTGTAGCAGTAATAGGTTTAGAGTCAATATTTTGTTGCCACAAAAATAATAGACTGAAAACCTTACATTTTTCATGCCCAATATTTTGTTAATGCCCATCTGCTCTCTAAAATGTCTGTTGGGCAAATGCTCTGTTTATGAGCCATCACTACCATCAGTGTCTCAAATAATAATAACAATAACAAGACATGATTCAGAAGTTATCGATCACTAGCACTAGGGACTGTAATCAGTTATGCTACTAGGCCAGGCTGTGGCAGGGCATGCATGGCATGGTTTGTGCCTATAAGTTATGACCAAGCTGTTTTTCTTTGTGTCCGAATAGGAAACTAAAAGAATGTTGTTAATGAATTACTTCTATGAACTTACGGTATCATGTTTTTCCTTTAACCCCCATGAGAGCAATGTCCAAATAGTTGTACCTATGGAACTTCATATGAGTGAAGTTTATGCTTAGTCAGTGTCTCAGTGATGCCTCCAACATGCTTATCAGTAATCGTTACATTTCCCTCCCTCGTGCTTGCGTATACAGGATCATGTGCTTACATATCCTTACACTATGTTTACTGTATCTCCAGATAATGCCACAATTGCTTTATTACTTTGGTGTGAGAAATGAACCAGACTCTCTTGATTGGGCAACAATTGTTGTGTACACATGTAAAGGATCATGTGATCAAAGTACTAGCTACAAGGAAGAATTTGCATGGGTTCAGTTATATCCTACATCAATCTCAAGGCCGTAGTAATGTTTACCTGTTCCACAGAGTGGTGTCTGCTGCTGCAGGTTTGTAACTCTCCCCATTTAACTTTGTTGTTGATCTACAAAAGCTCATGCATATGATCCACTAATAAGCAACGGTTCACTTTGGCATGATTCATTGTGTTTTATCAGTATACACTATCCACTGTCAAATGTGTATTATGATACGAGTAATTTCAGTAAATGCACTAATTCTGAGAGAATTTTTAATAGAATGTTCCAAGAGCTGAGAATTTTCCTGTGCCCATTGATGCATCTATTGCTTGAACAAGTGAAGGGCCAATAGTTGTTGTAAAAGTTAGATAGGTATAAGCTTATTTGATGTTGTGTTTTTGGATTCTGAAGCTATGCTAATTGCTAATCGCCATTTTGTTTGTTGTATACATCTGCAATGGATGGGCATGTTTCTTTGGAAAACGAGAAAATCAATATAGTTTGAATCTATTCTCTTGATCTTGTTGTTAGCTTTGTTGTTTTATCTGCCTGGCAAATATGTTCCTTTTAGCGGCAGCAAGATACAGATGCAAGAGAATGTCATCAGTTGGCTGTGTGAATCAGAGATAGTCCTTGCTAGTAACCTATATTTTTCTCTGTTATTGTCTCACCAGGGAGTTGGGAACTTGAAAGTGATGGTCTACCTTGCATTTCAACCTGAAGACAGGCGTTCCAAGCCAGATAGATCTTTTTTAGATGTCAACTTCAATGCAGGGCCATGGTCCCAATTAGCTCGCTACATTGGACTTGGTCTAGTATTTAGCCACTGGGGCCATCTAGAGCATTTGATGTGAAATAGTTGTGGTCGCCAGCATTGCCGGTTCAGTGTGCATCTTTATTTCGTTATATAGGATTCTTCGTCTCTTTATGTGGACACCTTGGACGGTTTTGGGGATTACTCGTTAGGGTTCTGGTCTATCTCGTTGGTCTGTTATTTGAGGCTTCTTGCATTTCGCTTTCGGCATTGACCACACCGCATGTAGAGTAGAGTCTCCACATTGCCTTTTTTTAGGAGTTGAAATTTTGATAAGAACTGTGCTTTTTTATATACCAAAAGCAAATAATCTTGCTGGGCTACTTTACGTTTTATCTGTTCCATGCATATAGGATATTCCATGAACATGGTGTGGTAGTTGCCTTGTGTTGAAAGTGATTTTTGCAACGACAAAATTTGTGTGTTTGGCATGGTCCCATGTGCCACCTCCTCCATGGTTTTGGGTTCATGGCTGCACGTTTTGTTGAGCCAGATACGCGCAGACCCGTTGAGGCGTTGCTTGCACGACCCAGTTGCTGGCTGTGCCCATGGAAACTTCCATCCTCGACACGAACCAGCACGGCGGCGTGCTGTGCTGCCTTTCGTTGCGGAAGAAAAGATGATCGGGGAAAAGGGGAAAGCATGGCGCCGGAACCACCGCTGCCGCGTCTCGTCGTCAGCAGGACGCGGCGTGGCCGCGTAACCATGCTGCGGATTCCCGTGTAATGTAAACATTTGGCGAGCAGGGGAGGCACGGCAAGTATCCATCCATCAGCATTATTTTTCTTTCCTTGGCTCCGCTCGCCATCACTCCATGTGCCGCGGCAATGGCATGGCCCTGCCTGGCAAGTGGCCGGCCAGAGCAAACAAATCAACTTTTTCTGCCTGCATACGTGCGAGTTTCTGGGCGGCACTGGGCCGCTTCCGTTGACGGCGACCGCCACCGGCCGCTTACGCTTACAATAATAATGGGATGGATGGATCCCTGCAGTGCTCGCCGGCAATCAAGGGTCCATGCCGCACCACACTCCTCTTTCTTCTTAACTGGAGGAGGAATCGCCCGCCCCAGAGACCCGGAATTCCCAGAGATCCACCGTAATGAACTCTCTCTCTCTCTCTCTCTCTCTCTCTAAGGAGATCGGATCTGCTGGTCTGCGTCACCACGTACAAAGTACAGACGGACGGTACAGTGCCAGTGCACAACTTACCCCGCAAAAAAAAAGTATCATTGCAAAACTAGTGTCGGTTTTGGTTAGTGCTGTGTACCAGAACGGCCGTGAAGCTGCTGCCTCGTTTAAGTATACTGCGTGAAGACTAGTTTGTTCTGTGTGCATACTTGGGCAGTCCACGGTGATGTCACGTGGCTGAAAAAAATACTCCTACACTGTACCCAAATTATAGTAATCTTCTGGGCTCACAGGCTTGCTTTTCGCTTACGTAGGCAGACCATAATTTACTCGTTTGATCAGGGTCTCTTAATTGCCCTCGCCATCTCACAGCAAGGGAACCAAAACAAATGAACAGCGAATGCCCCTCGACCGACACAGGTGACAGGCCCAGCTCCCAGGCTACGCACACGCAGCACGTTTGCCTGCCGTACGACTGACGGCTGGGACCGCAGCGGTGTGTGGGCCCGCATGTCAGGGGTGAGGAACGACGCGATGTCCTGTTGAGCTCGAGGTGGATGAGAGGGACGCGGGTTTAAACGTTGGAAAAAGTCACCGCGTCATGTGCAGGCTCAGGTCAATTCAATTCAATCTCCTCCTCAGCTGCGACGTTGCTGGCTACAACTGGCCGCCACTCGGAGTGATGGCGCTCCCCCCGTTTCCACATCACGGGCTATCGGATCTGCTATACTCACCGCGGGCGGGTCTCCATCACGAGTTCACCACGCGGTTTTACAGACGGCACCGACCGTGGATCTTCTGCATACGAGAGGACACACGCACGACCTGACCCAAAAATGCAGACGCACAGGATTATCCAGACGCGCGGGATTATTACGGGCATTCATGGGACGCTTCCAACTAATTAAACTTGCCGCGAATCAACCTGTGGTTGAATTTCTTTTTTAGAAATACATATGGTTGAATGGTTAGAGTATTGTGGTATCTCAAGCCCATCAGGTTCAAATCATGTTGCTCGCATTTATACCTGAATTTATTTCAGGATTTTCAGCGATGCGCATTCAGTGGGAGGAGACGTTCCCGTCGACGACGAGTCATCTACGTTGACTTCGTAAATCTCAAGATGATATGTCGGCTCAGTTTTTCGAAGGTGCTCATAGGGGTAGAGTGTGCGTGTGTGCGTGTGTGTGTTCATAGGAATGAGTGTATGCGCGTGTATATGAGCGCTTGTGTGATGTTCAAAAAAACTAATTAAACTTGCCTCTCCTGAATTTCAGCTGGGTGGGACCCAGCCTTTCCCCTTAATCCAATCATAGGTTGCCACCTTAAATTCATCTCGTAATAAGTTGTGAGTAAAGTTATCAGAATGATCAAATTGTTGATCATAGGACAATAGTGAAAATGTCGTTAAGTACTAACGACATGTTTGTCGCATACGAAGAAGATGAAGAGGTTGTTGTAACTTGTAAGGAGTTGCATCAATACAGACTCGTTGTAAGTAGTACATCGATAAAATCTTCATTGCTGCTCCAAGTGATTTTTGGCTTCAACTAAATCATTGGTGGCATAGTAAGTTAGAATTGGTCCAAAAAAATTACTGTGATGAATTCTATAACATAAGGTTGAGTATGTTGTTGCTTTAGAAACAACAATAGAGGGTGATGAATCAAATGTTCATTTATGAAATTGTTGTTTTCTAGATGATTATGCAAATGGAACACTATTCTTGATAGTGGTTATGTAGCTCAATCTAAGGAATCAAAGGCTCTACCAGTGATTCAATATATACAAAGCTTGTTTCACATAAATTATGATTTTTTTGTGAAAGCATGATAGATGCATTAAAATGCAAATGATACACACGTATCTAAAGATTTTCAGATTTGATAGGACGAAATCTATACCACAAGCAAAGCATGGACTATCACCGGATTGCCATTGGTGTAAAAGTTAAAAGTGCTAACTAGATTATTGACTCTAGTGCAAGTGGGAGACTGTTGGAAATATGTCATAGAGGCAATAATATTGTATTATTATATTTCCATGTTCATAATTAAGTATTTATATTTCATACTATAAGTGATATGATCCTGGAATATGCGATTCATTGAAAAACTCATGCACATGTGAAATGATAAATGGATAAAATAAAGGCTCCTAGTCTCACCTGTAAGACTAGCTCAAGTGTTGTTGGTGATCATGTTTTCCAGATCTTAGAATATCGTTAAGTGTAACGATACTCCTAAAATAACATTGAAATTATGACGTTGGAAGAACAATCATATTGAATCGATCCAAACTTGTTTGTTATGAATTGAGATAATATCGTTTGTAATCAATTGTAATAACATAGAGTGTTAAACATGTGATTTTTCTCCTTAGACCATGAGAGTATCGTAGTCACTTCTTACCGTACGGTGAACTTTAGGGTTGCTCAAACGTCACCTGTAATACGATGATCATAACGACAACTTATAGGTTCATCGAAAAGTTTGACAAGTGACTAGATTGCTCGAGAGGGGGATTTGCTCCTCCGACGTTGGAGAGATATTCTTATGGCCCTCTCGGTGTGACAACATCCATCATTGTCTAGCCAGACACGAGTGACTACGTCACGGGGATGCCGGAAAACGACAACAAGAAAGAAGAACAAAACCGATAATGAGGATTTTGGTATAGTGAGCTTGTGATGACTCAGGGGGATACCCCATTGATACGTCCATTTTGCATCATGCTTTTATATCGATATTTATTGCATTATGGTCTGTTATTACACATTATGTCACAATACTTATGTCTTTTCTCTCTTATTTTACAAAGTTTACATGAAGAGGGGGAATGCCGGCACTTGGAATTCTGGGCTGGAAAAGGAGCAAATATAAGAGACCTATTCTGCACATCTCCAAAAGTCCTGAAACTCCACGGGAATTATTTTTAGAATATATAAAAAATATTGGGCGAAAGAAGTACCAGAGGGGGGCCACCCACCGTCCACGAGGGTGGGGGCGCGCCCCCTGCCTCGTGGGCCCCCTAGTGGCCCTATGATGCCCATATTTGGCTATATGGAGTCTTTCGTCGAGGAAAAAATCATAAGCAAGCTCACGGGACGAAACTCCGCCACCATGAGGCGGAACCCTGGCCGAACCAATCTAGGGCTCCGGCGGAGTTGTTCTGCCGGGGAAACTTCCCTCCGGGAGGGGGAAATCATCACCATCGTCATCACCAACGATCCTCTCATCGGGAGGGGGTCAATCTCCATCAACATCTTCACCAGCACCATCTCATCTCAAACCCTAGTTCATCTCTTGTATCCAATCTTTGTATCCAAACCTCAGATTGGTACCTGTGGGTTGCTAATAGTATTGATTACTCCTTGTAGTTGATGCTAGTTGGTTTACTTGGTGGAAGATCGTATGTTCAGATCTATTATGCATATTAGTACCCCTTCGATTATGAACGTGAATATGATTTGTGAGTAGTTACGTTTGTTCCTGCTACCTCTTGAGCACTGCGTTGGTTTTCCCTTGAAGAGGAAAGGGTGATGCAGCAAAGTAGCGTAAGTATTTCCCTCAGTTTTTGAGAACCAAGGTATCAATCCGGTAGGAGGCCACACGCAAGTCCCTCGTACCTACACAAACAAATAAGAACCTCGCAACCAACGCGAGAACCAAGGTATCAATCCAGTAGGAGGCCACACGCAAGTCCCTCGTACCTACACAAACAAATAAGAACCTCGCAACCAACGCGATAAAGGGGTCGTCAATCCCTTCACGGTCACTTACGAGAGTGAGATCTGATAGAGATAATAATGATAAGATAAATATTTTTTGGTATTTTTTGATATAGATTGAAAGTAAAGATTGCAAAGTAAAATAAATTGGAAACTTATATGATGGAAAATAGACCCGGGGGCCATATGTTTCACTAGTGGCTTCTCTCAAGATAACATAAGTATTACGATGGTGAACAAATTACTGTCGAGCAATTGATAGAAAAGAGAATAATTATGAGAATATCTAGGCATGATCATGTATATAGGCATCACGTCCGCGACAAGTAGACCGACTCCTGCCTGCATCTACTACTATTACTCCACACATCGACCGCTATCCAGCATGCATCTAGAGTATTAAGTTCATAAGAACAGAGTAACGCATTAGGTAAGATGACATGATGTAGAGGGATAAACTCAAGTAATATGATATAAACCCCATCTTTTTATCCTCGATGGCAACAATACAATACGTGTCGTTTCCCTTTCTGTCACTGGGATCAAGCACCGCAAGATTGAACCCAAAGCTAAGCACTTCTCCCATTGCAAGAAAGATCAATCTAGTAGGCCAAACCAAACTGATAATTCGAAGAGACTTGCAAAGATAACCAATCATGCATAAAAAGATTTCAGAGAAGAATCAAATATTGTTCATAGATAGACTTGATCATAAACCCACAATTCATCGGATCTCGACAAACACACCGCAAAAAGAGTTACATCGAATAGATCTCCAAGAAGATCGAGGAGAACTTTGTAATGAGATTCAAAGAGAGAGAAGAAGCCATCTAGCTAATAACTATGGACTCGAAGGTCTGAAGTAAACTACTCACACATCATCGGAGGGGCCATGGAGTTGATGTAGAGGCCCTCCGTGATCGATGTCCCCTCCGGCGGAGCTCCGGAAAAGGCCCCAAGATGGGATCTCTCGGGTACAGAAGGTTGTGGCGGTGGAAATAGGGTTTCGTGGTGCTCCTGGATGTTTTCGAGAACCAAAGTATCAATCCAGTAGGAGGCCACACGCAAGTCCCTCGTACCTACACAAACAAATAAGAACCTCGTAACCAACGCAATAAAGGGGTTGTCAATCCCTTCACGGTCACTTACGAGAGTGAGATCTGATAGAGATAATAATGATAGGATAAATATTTTTGGTATTTTTTGATATAGATTGAAAGTAAAGATTGCAAAGTAAAATAAATTGGAAACTTATATGATGGAAAATAGACCCGGGGGGCCATAGGTTTCACTAGTGGCTTCTCTCAAGATAACATAAGTATTACGATGGGTGAACAAATTATTGTCGAGCAATTGATAGAAAAGCGAATAATTATGAGAATATCTAGGCATGATCATGTATATAGGCATCACGTTCGCGACAAGTAGACCGACTCCTGCCTGCATCTACTACTATTACTCCACACATCGACCGCTATCCAGCATGCATCTAGAGTATTAAGTTCATAAGAACATAGTAACGCATTAGGTAATATGACATGATGTAGAGGGATAAACTCAAGCAATATGATATAAACCACATCTTTTTATCCTTGATGGCAACAATACAATACGTGTCGTTTCCCTTTCTGTCACTGGGATCGAGCACCGCAAGATTGAACCCAAAGCTAAGCACTTCTCCCATTGCAAGAAAGATCAATCTAGTAGGCCAAACCAAACTGATAATTTGAAGAGACTTGCAAAGATAACCAATCATGCATAAAAAGATTTCAGAGAAGAATCAAATATTGTTCATAGATAGACTTGATCATAAACCCACAATTCATCGGATCTCGACAAACACACCGCAAAAAGAGTTACATCGAATAGATCTCCAAGAAGATCGAGGAGAACTTTGTAATGAGATTCAAAGAGAGAGAAGAAGCCATCTAGCTAATAACTATGGACCCGAAGGTCTAAAGTAAACTACTCACACATCATCGGAGGGGCCATGGAGTTGATGTAGAGGCCCTCCGTGATCGATGTCCCCTTCGGCGGAGCTCCGGAAAAGGACCCAAGATGGGATCTCTTGGGTACAGAAGGTTGTGGGGGTGGAAATAGGGTTTCGTGGTGCTCCTGGATGTTTTCGGGGTATGTGAACATATATAGGAGGAAGAAGTAGGTCGATTGAGCCACGAGGGGGGAGGGCGCACCCCCTGTCTCGTGGACTCCTCGTCTGTTTCTTGACGTCCACTCCAAGTCCTCTGGATCATGTTTGTTCCAAAAATCACGCTTCCGAAGGTTTCATTCCGTTTGGACTACGTTTGATATTCCTTTTCTGTGAAATACTGAAATAGGCAAAAAAACAGCAATTTGCACTGGGCCTTGGGTTAATAGGTTAGTCCCAAAAATAATATAAAAGTGTAAAATAAAGCCCATTAAAATAGATAATATAATAGCATGGAACAATCAAAAATTATAGATACGTTGGAGATGCATCAAGCATCCCCAAGCTTAATTTCCTGCTCATCCTCGAGTAGGTAATAAAAACAGAATTTTTGATGTGGAATGCTTTCTAGCATGTTCTTCAATGTATTTTTCTCTATTGTGGCATGAATGTTCAGATCCGAAAGATTCAAGATAAAAGTTTATTGTTGACATAAAAATAGTAATACTCCAAGTATGCTAATCAAGCAATTATGTCTTATCAAAATAACATAGCCAAAGAAAACTTATCCCTACAAAATCATATAGTTTGGCCATGCTTCATTTTTGTCACACAAAATGCTCTCATCATGCACAACCCCGATGACAAGCCAAGCAATTGTTTCATACTTAGCCTTTTCAAACTCTTTCAACTTTTACGCAATATATGAGCGCGAGCCATGGACATAGCACTATGGGTGGAATAGAATATGATGATTGAGGTTGTGTGAGAAGACAAAAAGGAGGAAAAGTCTCACATTGACGCAGCTAATCAATGGGCTATGGAGATGCCCACCGATTTATGTCAATGCAAGGAGTAGGGATTGCCATGCAACGGATGCACTAGAGCTATAGATATATGAAAGCTCATCAAAGAAACTAAGTGGGAGTGCATCCAACTTGCTTGCTCACGAAGACTTAGGGCATTTGAGGAAGGCCATCATTGGAATATACAAGCCAAGTTCTATAATGAAAAATTCCCACTAGTATATGAAAGTGACAAAATAAGAGACTCTCTATCATGAAGATCATGGTGCTACTTTGAAGCACAAGTGTGGAAAAAGGATAGTAACATTGTCCCTTCTCTCTTTTTCTCTCTTTTTTTGTTTGGGCCTTTTTATGGCCTTTTTTCGTCCGGAGTCTCATCCCGACTTGTGGGGGAATCATAGTCTCCATCATCCTTTCCTCACATGGGACAATGCTATAATGATGATCATCACACTTTTATTTACTTACAACTCAAGAATTACAACTCGATACTTAGAACAAAATATGACTCTATGTGAATGCCTCCGGCGGTGTACCGGGATTGCGATGAATCAAGAGTGACATGTATGAAAAATTAAGCATGGTGGCTTTGCCACAACTACGATGTCAACTACATGATCATGCAAAGCAATATGACAATGATGATGCGTGTCATAATAAATGTAATGGTGGAAAGTTGCATGGAAATATATCTCGGAATGGCTATGGAAATGCCATAATAGGTAGGTATGGTGGCTGTTTTGAGGAAGATATAAGGAGGCTTATGTGTGATAGAGCATATCATATCACGGGGTTTGGATGCACCGGCGAAGTTTGCACCAACTCTCAAGGTGAGAAAGGGCAATGCACGGTACCGAAGAGGCTAGCAATGATGGAAGGGTGAGAGTGCGTATAATCCATGGACTCAACATTAGTCATAAAGAACTCACATACTTATTGCAAAAATCTACAAGTCATCAAAACCAAGCACTACGTGCATGCTCCTAGGGGGGTAGATTGGTAGGAAAATACCATCGCTCGTCCCCGGCCGCCACTCATAAGGAAAGCAATCAAAGAACACCCCATACTTCAAATTTGTCACACAACGTTTACCATACGTGCATGCTACGGGACTTGCCAACTTCAACACAAGTATTCATCAATTTCACAATTACTCAACTAGCACACCTCTAACATTACCACCTTTATATCTCAAAACAACTATCAAGCATCCAACTTCTCTTAGCATTTAAAATTTATAACCAAACTAAATTACCATGCTGTTCTAAAGGACTCTCAAAATGATATAAGTGAAACATGAGAGATCAATTATTTCTATAAGATAGAACCACCGCCGTGCTCTAAAAGATATAAGCGAAGTATTAGAGCAAAAATTATTCAACTCAAAAGATATAAGTGAAGCACATAGAGTATTCTAATAAATTCCAATTCATGTGTGTCTCTACCAAAAGTTGTGTACAGCAAGGATGATTGTGGTAAACTAAAAAGCAAAGACTCAAATCATACAAGACGCTCCAAGCAAAACACATATCATGTGGCGAATAAAAATATAGCTCCAAGTAAAGTTACCGATGGACGAAGATGAAAGAGGGGATGCCTCCCGGGGCACCCCCAAGCTTAGGCTTTTGGTTGTCCTTGGGGTGACTTGGGAATCCCCAAGCTTAGGCTCTTGCCACTCCTTGTTCCATAATCCATCAAATCTTTACCCAAAACTTGAAAACTTCACAACACAAAACTTAAAAGAAAATCTCGTGAGCTCCATTAGTAAAAGAAAACAAACCACCACTTCAAGGTACTGTAATTAACTAATTCTTTATTTATATTGGTGTTAAACATACTGTATTCCAACTTTTCTATGGTTCATAAACTCTATTACTAGCCATAGATTCATCAAAATAAGCAAACAACACACGAAAAAAAGAATCTGTCAAAAACAGAACAGTCTGTAGTAATCTGAAGGTTTCGAATACTTCTGGAAGCCCAAAAATTCTAAAATAAATTTCTGGACGTGAGGAATTTATCTATTAATCATCTTAAAAAAGAATTAACTAAATAGCACTCTGCAGTAAAAATGTCAGCAAATCTCGTGAGCGCTAAAGTTTCTGTTTTTTACAGCAAGATCGCAAAGACTTTCCCCAAGTCTTCCCAAAGGTTCTACTTGGCACAAACACTAATTAAAAGCATAAAACCACATATAAACAGAGGCTATATGAATTATTTATTACTAAACAGAATTAAAAAGCAAGAAACAAAAATAAAATTGGGTTGCCTCCCAACAAGCGCTATCGTTTAACGCCCCTAGCTAGGCATAAAAGCAAGGATAGATCTAGGTATTATCATCTTTGGTATGCAATCCATAAGTGGCTCTCATAATAGATTCATAAGTTAATTTAATTTTTTTTCTAGGAAAGTGTTCCATGCCCTTCCTTAACGGAAATTGGAATCTAATATTCCCTTTCTTCATATCAATAATTGCACCAATCGTTCTAAAGAAAGGTCTACCAAGAATAATAGGAGATGTAGGATTGCAATCTATATCAAGGACAACGAAATCTATGGGCACATAATTCCTATTTGCAACAATAAGAACATCATTAATTCTTCCCATAGGTTTCTTAATGGTGGAATCCGCAAGATGCGACTTTAAAGAACAATCATCAAATTCACGAAAACCTAGCACGTCACACAAAGTTTTAGGAATCGTGGAAACACTAGCACCCAAATCACATAAAGCAAAGCATTCATGATCTTTAATATTAATTTTAATTGTAGGTTCCCACTCATCATGAAGTTTTCTAGGGATACAAACTTTCAATTCAAGCTTTTTTTTTCATAAGATTGCATTAAAGCATCAACGATATGTTTAGTAAAAGCTTTATTTTGACTATAAGCATGCGGAGAATTTAGCATGAATTGCAACAAGAAAATACAATCTATCAAAGAGCAATTATCATAATTAAATTTCTTGAAATCCAAGATAGTGGGTTCATTGCTATATAAAGTTTTAACCTCGATCTTTCATCCCACTTTTATCAATTTTTGCATCAAGATCTAAAAACTCCGAATCATTGGGACGCCTTATAACTAAAGTTGACTCATCTCCAGTCCCATAATTATCAAGATTCATATTTCAAAACAAAGATTTAACTGGGGACACATCAATAACTTTTAGATCTTCATCATTATTATCATGGAAACTAGAAGAACACGCTTTCACAAAGCAATCTTTTTTAGCACGCATCCTAGCGGTTCTTTCTTTGCACTCATCAATGGAAATTCTCATAGATTTGAGAGACTCATTGATATCATGCTTGGGTGGAATAGATATAAGTTTCAAAGAATCAACATCAAGAGAAATTCTATCCACGTTCCTAGCCAACTCATCAATCTTAGACAATTTTTCTTCAATCAAAGCATTGAAACTCTTTTACGAACTAATAAACTCTTTAATATTAGATTCAAAATCAGAGGGCATCTTATTATAATTTCCATAAGAATTGTTGTAGGAATTACCATAATTATTAGAGGAATTACTAGGAAACGGCCTAGGATTAAAATTACCTTTATACGCGTTATTACCAAAATTGTTCCTACCAACAAAATTCACATCCATAGATTCATTATTATTCTCAATCAAAGTAGACAAAGGCATATCATTAGGATCAGAAGAAACACTTTTATTAGCAAACAATTTCATAAGTTCATCCATCTTTCCACTCAAAACATTGATTTCTTCTATAGCATGCACCTTTTTATTAGTAGATCTTTCAGTATGCCATTGAGAATAATTAACCATAATATTATCTAGGAGTTTAGTAGCTTCTCTTAAAGTGATTTCCATAAAAGTGACTCCTGCGGCCGAATCTAAAAGATTTCTAGAAGCAAAGTTCAATCCGGCATAAAATTTTTGTATAATCATCCAAATATTCAAACCATGTGTAGGGCAATTACGTATCAGTAATTTCATCCTCTCCCAAGCTTGTGCAACATGTTCATGATCAAGTTGCTTAAAATTCATAATATCGTTTCTATGAGTGATGATCTTAGCGGGAGGAAAATACTTAGAGATAAAAGCATCTTTGCACTTGTTCCATGAATCGATACTATTCTTAGGCAAAGACGAAAACCAAGTTTTAGCACGACCTCTAAGAGAAAATGGGGATAGCTTCAGTTTAACAATATCATTATCCACATCTTTCTTCTTTTGCATATCACACAAATCAACAAAGTTGTTTATATGGCTAGCGGCATCTTCACTAGGAAGGCCGGAAAACGGATCTTTCATGACAAGATTCAACAAGGCAGCATTAATTTCACAAGATTCGGCATCGGTAAGAGGAGCAATCGGAGTGCTAATAAAATCATTATTGTTGGTATTGGAAAAGTCACACAATTTAGTATTATCTTGAGCCATCGTGACGAGCAAGCAATCCAACACACGAGCAAACAAGAAACGAGCAAAAAGAGACGGACTAGAAAAGAGAAGGGGAACGGAAAAGGAGGGTGAATAAAATGGCAAGGGTGAAGTGGGGGAGAGGAAAACAAGAGGCAAATGGCAAATAATATAATGTGAGGGATAAGAGTTTGTGATGGGTACTTGGTATGTCTTGACTTGTGCGTGACTCCCAGGCAACGGCGCCAGAAATCCTTCTTGCTACCTATTGAGCACTACGTTGGTTTTCCCTTGAAGAGGAAAGGGTGATGCAGCAAAGTAGCGTAAGTATTTCCCTCAGTTTTTGAGAACCAAGGTATCAATCCAGTAGGAGGCCACACGCAAGTCCCTCATACCTACACAAACAAATAAGAACCTCGCAACCAACGCGATAAAGGGGTTGTCAATCCCTTCACGGTCACTTACGAGAGTGAGATCTGATAGAGATAATAATGATAAGATAAATATTTTTGGTATTTTTATGATATAGATTGAACGTAAAGATTGCAAAGTAAAATAGATTGGAAACTTATATGATGGAAAATAGACCCGGGGGGCATAGGTTTCACTAGTGGCTTCTCTCAAGATAGCATAAGTATTACGGTGGGTGAACAAATTAATGTCGAGCAATTGATAGAAAAACGAATAATTATGAGAATATCTAGGCATGATCATGTATATAGGCATCACGTCCGTGACAAGTAGACCGACTCCTACCTGCATCTACTACTATTACTCCACACATCGACCTCTATCGAGCATGCATCTAGAGCATTAATTTCATAAGAACAGAGTAACGCATTAGGTAAGATGACATGATGTAGAGGGATAAATGCAAGCAATATGATATAAACCCCATCTTTTTATCCTCGATGGCAACAATACAATACGTGTCGTTTCCCTTTCTGTCACTGGGATCGAGCACCGCAAGATTGAACCCAAAGCTAAGCACTTCTCCCATTGCAAGAAAGATCAATCTAGTAGGCCAAACCAAACTGATAATTCGAAGAGACTTGCAAAGATAACCAGTCATGCATAAAAAGATTTCAGAGAAGAATCAAATATTGTTCATAGATAGACTTGATCATAAACCCACAATTCATCGGATCTCGACAAACACACCGCAAAAAGAGTTACATCGAATAGATCTCCAAGAAGATCGAGGAGAACTTTGCATTGATATTCAAAGAGAAAGAAGAAGCCATCTAGCTAATAACTATGGACCCGAAGGTCTGAAGTAAACTACTCACACATCATCGGAGGGGCCATGGAGTTGATGTAGAGGCCCTCTGTGATCGATGCCCCCTCCGGCGGAGCTCCGGAAAAGGCCCCAAGATGGGATCTCTTGGGTACATAAGGTTGCGGCAGTGAGAATAGGGTTTCGTGGTGCTTCTGGATGTTGTCGGGGTATGTGAACATATATAGGAGGAAGAAGTAGGTCGGTTGATCCATGAGGGGCCCACGAGAGGGAGGGCGCGCCCCCTACCTCGTGGACTCCTCGTCTGTTTCTTGACGTCCACTCCAAGTCCTCTGGATCACGTTTGTTCCAAAAATCACGCTCTTGAAGGTTTCATTCCGTTTGGACTCCGTTTGATACTCCTTTTCTGCGAAACACTGAAATAGGAAAAAACAATTTGCACTGGGCCTTGGGTTAATATATTAGTCCCCAAAATAATATAAAAGTGTAAAATAAAGCCCATTAACATCCAAAACAGATAATATAATAGCATGGAACAATCAAAAATTATAGATACGTTGGAGACGTATCAGTTCCTGAGGACATGGGAGAAGTCTTGCTATAAGTAGTCATGTGAATTTGGTATTCATTCGATATTTTGATGAGATGTATGTTGTCTTTCCTCTAGTGGTGTCATGTGAACGTCGACTACATGACACTTCACCATTGTTTGGGCCTAGAGGAAGGCATTGGGAAGTAATAAGTAGATGATGGGTTGCTAGAGTGACAGAAGCTTAAACCCTAGTTTATGCGTGAAGGAAATATGCCCTAGAGGCAATAATAAAGTTATTATTTATTTCCTTATATCATGATAAATGTTTATTATTCATGCTAGAATTGTATTAACCGGAAACATAATACATAGACAAACAGAGTGTCACTAGTATGCCTCTACTTGACTAGCTCGTTAATCAAAGATGGTTATGTTTCCTAACCATGGACAAAGAGTTGTCATTTGATTAACGGGATCACATCATTAGTTGAATGATCTGATTGACATGACCCATTCCATTAGCTTAGCACCCAATCGTTTAGTATGTTGCTATTGCTTTCTTCATGACTTATACATGTTCCTATGACTATGAGATTATGCAACTCCCGTTTGCCGGAGGAACACTTTGTGTGCTACCAAACGTCACAACGTAACTGGGTGATTATAAAGGAGCTCTACAGGTGTCTCCAAAGGTACATGTTGGGTTGGCGTATTTCGAGATTAGGATTTGTCACTCCGATTGTCGGAGAGGTATCTCTGGGCCCTCTCGGCAATGCACATCACTGAAGCCTTGCAAGCATTGCAACTAATGAGTTAGTTGCGGGATGATGTATTACGGAACGAGTAAAGAGACTTGCCGGTAACGAGATTGAACTAGGTATGGGATACCGACGATCGAATCTCGGGCAAGTAACATACCGATGACAAAGGGAACAATGTATGTTGTTATGCGGTCTGACCGATAAAGGATCTTCGTAGAATATGTAGGAGCCAATATGAGCATCCAGGTTCCGCTATTGGTTATTGACCGGAGACGTGTCTCGGTCATGTCTGCATTGTTCTCGAACCCGTAGGGTCCGCACGCTTAAGGTTTCGATGATAGTTATATTATGAGTTTATGCGTTTTGATGTACCGAAGGTTGTTCGGAGTCCCGGATGTGATCACGGACATGAAGAGGAGTCTCGAAATGGTCGAGACATAAAGATTGATATATTGGAAGCCTATGTTTGGATATCGGAAGAGTTTCGGGTGAAATCGGGATTTTACCGGATTACCGGGAGGTTACCGGAACCCCCCGGGAGGTATATGGGCCTTAGTGGGCCTTAGTGGAAGAGAGGAGAGGTGGCCATAGATGGGCCGCGCGCCCCTCCGCCCCTTTGGTCCGAATAGGACAAGGAGAGGGGGCCGACCCCCCTTCCCCTTCTCTCTCCTCTTTTCCCCCCTCCGCGAATCCTATTCCAACTAGGAAAGGGGGGAGTCCTACTCTCGGAGGGAGTAGGACTCCTCCTGGCGCGCCTCTCCTGGCCGGTCGCACTCGCCCCCTTGAGCCTTTATATACGGAGGCAGGGGCACCCCCTAGAGACACAAGTTGATCCACGTGATCATATTCTTAGCCGTGTGCGGTGCCCCCTTCCACCATAGTCCTCAATAATATTGTAGCGGTGATTAGGCGAAGCCCTGCGACAGTAGTACATCAAGATCGTCACCACGCCGTCGTGCTGATGGAACTCTTCCCGACACTTTGCTGGATCGGAGTCCAGGGATCGTCATCGAGCTGAATGTGTGCTAGAACTCGGAGGTGCCGTAGTTTCGGTGCTTGATCGGTTGGGCCGTGAAGACGTACGACTACATCAACCAAGTTAACGCTTCCGTTGTCGATCTACAAGGGTACGTAGATCACACTCTCCCCCTCTCGTTGCTATGCATCACCATGATCTTGCGTGTGCGTAGGAAATTTTTGGAAATTACTACGAAACCCATTAGTGGCATCCGAGCCTAGGTTTTATATGTTGATGTTATATGCACGAGTAGAACACAAGTGAGTTGTGGGCGATATAAGTCATACTGCTTACCAGCATGTCATACTTTGGTTCGGCGGTATTGTTGGACGAAGCGGCCTGGACCGACATTACGCGTACGCTTACGCGAGACCGGTTCTCCCGACGTGCTTTGCACATAGGTGGATTGCGGGTGACAGTTTCTCCAACTTTAGTTGAACCGAGTGTGGCTACGCCCGGTCCTTGCGAAGGTTAAAACAGCACCAACTTGACAAACTATCGTTGTGGTTTTGATGCGTAGGTAAGATTGGTTCTTACTTAAGCCCGTAGCAGCCACGTAAAACATGCAACAACAAAGTAGAGGACGTCTAACTTGTTTTTGCAGGGCATGTTGTGATGTGATATGGTCAAGACATGATGCTAAATTTTATTGTATGAGATGATCATGTTTTGTAACCAAGTTATCGGCAACTGGCAGGAGCCATATGGTTGTCGCTTTATTGTATGCAATGCAATCGCGCTGTAATGCTTTACTTTATCACTAAGCGGTAGCGATAGTCGTGGAAGCATAAGATTGGCGAGGCGACAACGATACTACGATGGAGATCAAGGTGTCGCGCCGGTGACGATGGTGATCATGACGGTGCTTCGGAGATGGAGATCACAAGCACAAGATGATGATGGCCATATCATATCACTTATATTGATTGCATGTGATGTTTATCTTTTATGCATCTTATCTTGCTTTGATTGACGGTAGCATTATAAGATGATCTCTCACTAATTATCAAGAAGTGTTCTCCCTGAGTATGCACCGTTGCGAAAGTTCTCCGTGCTGAGACACCACGTGATGATCGGGTGTGATAGGCTCTACGTTCAAATACAACGGGTGCAAAACAGTTGCACACGCGGAATGCTCAGGTTATACTTGACGAGCCAAGCATATACAGATATGGCCTCGGAACACGGAGACCGAAAGGTCGAGCGTGAATCATATAGTAGATATGATCAACATAGTGATGTTCACCAATGAAACTACTCCATCTCACGTGATGATCGGACATGGTTTAGTTGATTTGGATCACGTAATCACTTAGAGGATTAGAGGGATGTCTATCTAAGTGGGAGTTCTTTAAGTAATATGATTAATTGAACCTAAATTTATCATTAACTTAGTACCTGATAGTATCTTGCTTGTTTATGTATGATTGTAGATAGATGCCCCGTGCTGTTGTTCCGTTGAATTTTAATGTGTTCCTTGAGAAAGCAAAGTTGAAAGATGATGGTAGCAATTACACGGACTGGGTCCGTAACTTGAGGATTATCCTCATTGCTGCACAGAAGAATTACGTCCTGGAAGCACCGCTGGGTGCCAGGCCTGCTGCTGGAGCAACACCAGATGTTATGAACGTCTAGCAGAGCAAAGCTGATGACTACTCGATAGTTCAATGTGCCATGCTTTACGGCTTAGAACCGGGACTTCAACGACGTTTTGAACGTCATGGGGCATATGAGATGTTCCAGGAGTTGAAGTTAATATTTCAAGCAAATGCCCGGATTGAGAGATATGAAGTCTCCAATAAGTTCTATAGCTGCAAGATGGAGGAGAACAGTTCTGTCAGTGAGCATATACTCAAGATGTCTGGGTATTGTAATCACTTGATTCAACTGGGAGTTAATCTTCCGGATGATAGCGTCATTGATAGAATTCTCCAATCACTTCCACCAAGCTACAAGAGCTTTGTGATGAACTATAATATGCAAGGGATAAATAAGACTATTCCCGAGCTCTTCGCAATGCTGAAAGCTGCGGAGGTAGAAATCAAGAAAGAGCATCAAGTGTTGATGGTCAACAAGACCACTAGTTTCAAGAAAAAGGGTAAAGGGAAGAAGAAGGGGAACTTCAAGAAGAACAGCAAGCAAGTTGCTGCTCGAGAGAAGAAACCCAAGTCTGGACCTAAGCCTGAAACTGAGTGCTTTTACTGCAAGCAGACTGGTCACTGGAAGCGGAACTTCCCCAAGTATTTGGCGGATAAGAAGGATGGCAAGGTGAACAAAGGTATATGTGATATACATGTTATTGATGTGTACCTTACTAATGCTCGCAGTAGCACCTGGGTATCTGATACTGGTTCTATTGCTAATATTTGCAACTCGAAACAGGGACTACGGATTAAGCGAAGATTGGCTAAGGACGAGGTGACGATGCGCGTGGGAAACGGTTCCAAAGTCGATGTGATCGCAGTCGGCGCGCTACCTCTACATCTACCTTCAGGATTAATATTAGACCTAAATAATTGTTATTTGGTGCCAGCGTTGAGCATGAACATTATATCTGGATCTTGTTTGATGCGAGACAGTTATTCATTTAAATAAGAGAATAATGGTTTTTCTATTTATATGAGTAATATCTTTTATGGTCATGCACCCTTGAAGAATGGTCTGTTCTTATTGAATCTCGATAGTAGTGCCACACATATTCATAATGTTGAAGCCAAAAGATGCAGAGTTGATAATGATGGTGCAACTTATTTGTGGCACTGCCATTTAGGTCATATCGGTGTAAAGCGCATGAAGAAACTCCATACTGATGGACTTTTGGAACCACTTGATTATGAATCACTTGGTACTTGCGAACCGTGCCTCATGGGCAAGATGACTAAAACGCCGTTCTCCGGTACTATGGAGAGAGCAACAGATTTGTTGGAAATCATACATACAGATGTATGTGGTCCGATGAATATTGAGGCTCGTGGTGGATATTGTTATTTTCTCACCTTCACAGATGACTTAAGCAGATATGGGTATATCTACTTAATGAAACATAAGTCTGAAACGTTTGAAAAGTTCAAAGAATTTCAGAGTGAAGTTGAAAATCATCATAACAAGAAAATAAAGTTTCTACGATCTGATCGTGGAGGAGAATATTTGAGTTACGAGTTTGGTGTAAATTTGAAACAATGTGGAATAGTTTCGCAACTCACGCCACCCGGAACACCACAGCGTAATGGTGTGTCCGAACGTCGTAATCGTACTTTACTAGATATGGTGCGATCTATGATGTCTCTTACTGATTTACCGCTATCATTTTGGGGTTATGCTTTGGAAACGGCCGCATTCACGTTAAATAGGGCACCATCAAAATCCGTTGAGACGACGCCTTATGAACTATGGTTTGGCAAGAAACCGAAGTTGTCGTTTCTGAAAGTTTGGGGCTGCGATGCTTATGTGAAAAAGCTTCAACCTGATAATCTCGAACCCAAATCGGAGAAATGTGTCTTCATAGGATATCCAAAGGAGACTATTGGATACACCTTCTATCACAAATCCGAAGGCAAGACTTTTGTTGCTAAGTTCGGAAACTTTCTAGAGAAGGAGTTTCTCTCGAAAGAAGTGAGTGGGAGGAAAGTAGAACTTGACGAGGTAACTGTACCTGCTCCCTTATTGGAAAGTAGTGCATCACAGAAAACTGTTTCTATGACACCTACACCAATTAGTGAGGAAGCTAATGATAATGATCATGAAACTTCAGAACAAGATACTACTGAACCTCGTAGATCAACCAGAGTAAGATCCGCGCCAGAGTGGTACGGTAATCCTGTTCTGGAAGTCATGCTACTAGATCATGATGAACCTACGAACTATGAAGAAGCGATAGTGAGCCCAGATTCCGTAAAATGGCTTGAAGCCATGAAATCTGAGATGGGATCCATGTATGAGAACAATGTGTGGACTTTGGTTGACTTGCCCAATGATCGGCAAGCAATTGAGAATAAATGGATCTTCAAGAAGAAGGCTGACGCCGACGATAATGTTACTGTCTACAAAGCTCGACTTGTCGCAAAAGGGTTTCGGCAAGTTCAAGGGATTGACTACGATGAGACCTTCTCACCCGTAGCGATGCTTAAGTCTGTCCGAATCATGTTAGCAATTGCCGCATTTTATGATTATGAAATTTGGCAGATGGATGTCAAAACTGCATTCCTGAATGGATTTCTGGAAGAAGAGTTGTATATGAAGCAACCGGAAGGTTTTGTCGATCCAAAGGGAGCTAACAAAGTGTGCAAGCTCCAACGATCCATTTATGGACTGGTGCAAGCCTCTCGGAGTTGGAATAAACGCTTTGATAGTGTGATCAAAGCATTTGGTTTTATACAGACTTTTGGAGAAGCCTGTATTTACAAGAAAGTGAGTGGGAGCTCTGTAGCATTTCTGATATTATATGTGGATGACATATTACTGATTGGAAATGATATAGAATTTCTGGATAGCATAAAGGGATACTTGAATAAGAGTTTTTCAATGAAAGACCTCGGTGAAGCTGCTTACATATTAGGCATAAAGATCTATAGAGATAGATCAAGACGTTTAATTGGACTTTCACAAAGCACATACCTTGACAAGATTTTGAAGAAGTTCAAAATGGATCAAGCAAAGAAAGGGTTCTTGCCTGTGTTACAAGGTGTGAAGTTGAGTCAGACTCAATGCCCGACCACTGCAGAAGATAGAGAGAAAATGAAAGATGTTCCCTATGCTTCAACCATAGGCTCTATCATGTATGCAATGCCGTGTACCAGACCTGATGTGTGCCTTGCTATAAGTCTAGCAGGGAGGTACCAAAGTAATCCAGGAGTGGATCACTGGATAGCGGTCAAGAACATCCTGAAGTACCTGAAAAGGACTAAGGATATGTTTCTCGTATATGGAAGTGACAAAGAGCTCATCGTAAACGGTTACGTTGATGCAAGCTTTGACACTGATCTGGACGATTCTAAATCGCAAACCGGATACGTGTTTACATTAAATGGTGGAGCTGTCAGTTGGTGCAGTTCTAAACAGAGCGTCGTGGCGGGATCTACGTGTGAAGCGGAATACATAGCTGCTTCGGAAGCAGCGAATGAAGGAGTTCATATCCGATCTAGGTGTCATACCTAGTGCATCGGGTCCAATGAAAATCTTTTGTGACAATACTGGTGCAATTGCCTTGGCGAAGGAATCCAGATTTCACAAGAGAACCAAGCACATCAAGAGACGCTTCAATTCCATCTGGGATCTAGTCCAGGTGGGAGACATAGAGATTTGCAAGATACATACGGATCTGAATGTAGCAAACCTGTTGACTAAGCCTCTTCCACGAGCAAAACATGATCAGCAGCAAGGCTCCATGGGTGTTAGAATCATTACTGTGTAATCTAGATTATTGACTCTAGTGCAAGTGGGAGACTGAAGGAAATATGCCCTAGAGGCAATAATAAAGTTATTATTTATTTCCTTATACCATGATAAATGTTTATTATTCATGCTAGAATTGTATTAATCGGAAACATAATACATGTGTGAATACATAGACAAACAGAGTGTCACTAGTATGCCTCTACTTGACTAGCTCATTAATCAAAGATGGTTATGTTTCCTAACCATGGACAAAGAGTTGTCATTTGATTAACGGGATCACATCATTAGTTGAATGATCTGATTGACATGACCCATTCCATTAGCTTAGCACCCGATCGTTTAGTATGTTGCTATTGCTTTCTTCATGACTTATACATGTTCCTATGACCATGAGATTATGCAACTCCCGTTTGCTGGAGGAACACTTTGTGTGCTACCAAACGTCACAAAATAACTGGGTGATTATAAAGGAGCTCTACAGGTGTCTCCAAAGGTACATGTTGGGTTGGCGTATTTCGAGATTAGGATTTGTCACTCCGATTGTCGGAGAGGTATCTCTGGGCCCTCTCGGCAATGCACATCACTGAAGCCTTGCAAGCATTGCAACTAATGAGTTAGTTGCGGGATGATGTATTACGGAACGAGTAAAGAGACTTGCCGGTAACGAGATTGAACTAGGTATGGGATACCGACGATCGAATCTCGGGCAAGTAACATACCGATGACAAAGGGAACAACGTATGTTGTTATGCGGTCTGACCGATAAAGGATCTTCGTAGAATATGTAGGAGCCAATATGAGCATCCAGGTTCCGCTATTGGTTATTGACCGGAGACGTGTCTCGGTCATGTCTGCATTGTTCTCGAACCCGTAGGGTCCGCACGCTTAAGGTTTTGATGATAGTTATATTATGAGTTTATGCGTTTTGATGTACCGAAGGTTGTTCGGAGTCCCGGATGTGATCACGGACATGACGAGGAGTCTCGAAATGGTCGAGACATAAAGATTGATATATTGGAAGCCTATGTTTGGATATCGGAAGAGTTCCGGGTGAAATCGGAATTTTACTGGATTACCAGGAGGTTACCGGAACCCTCCGGGAGGTATATGGGCCTTAGTGGGCCTTAGTGGAAGAGAGGAGAGGTGGCCATAGATGGGCCGCGCGCCCCTCCCCCCCTTTGGTCCGAATAGGACAAGGAGAGGGGGCCGGCCCCCCTTCCCCTTCTCTCTCCTCTTTTCCCCCCTCCGCGAATCCTATTCCAACTAGGAAAGGGGGGGAGTCCTACTCCCGGAGGGAGTAGGACTCCTCCTGGCGTGCCTCTCCTGGCCGGCCGCACTCCCCCCTTGAGCCTTTATATACGGAGGCAGGGGCACCCCCTAGAGACACAAGTTGATCCACGTGATCATATTCTTAGCCGTGTGCGGTGCCCCTTCCACCATAGTCGTCGATAATATTGTAGCGGTGCTTAGGCGAAGCCCTGCGACAGTAGTACATCAAGATCGTCACCACGCCGTCGTGCTGACGGGACTCTTCCCCGACACTTTTCTAGATCGGAGTCCGGGGATCGTCATCGAGCTGAACGTGTGCTAGAACTCGGAGGTGCCATAGTTTCGGTGCTTGATCGGTCGGGCCGTGAAGACGTACGACTACATCAACCAAGTTAACGCTTCCGTTGTCGATCTACAAGGGTACGTAGATCACACTCTCCCCCTCTCGTTGCTATGCATCACCATGATCTTGCGTGTGCGTAGGAATTTTTTTGAAATTACTACGAAACCCATTAATGCGTTGCTTCGTAAGGGGCTGATTTGGATCCATATGTTTCATGCTATGGTTAGGTTTACCTTAATACTTCTGTTTTAGTTGCGTATGCTTGCAATAGGGGTTAATCATAAGTGGGATGCTTGTCCAAGGAAGGACAGTACCCAAGCACCAGTCCACCCACATATCAAATTATCAAAGTACCGAACGCGAATCATATGAGCGTGATGAAAACTAGCTTGGCGATAATTCCCATGTGTCCTCGGGAGCGCTTTCCTTTATATAAGAGTTTGTCCAGGCTTGTCCTTTGCTACAAAAAGTATTGGGCCATATTTATGCACCTTATTTACTTTTATTACTTGTTACCCTGTAACACCCCGGATGTGATTTACCCAATATGTACTCCAACTCTTGCCGTTTCCGGCCTTAAGTTATTTTATTTTCTCGGGTTTGGGTTTTTGTCTCCGTGTGTTGTTGTCGTTGTCATGCATCTCATATCATGTCATCATGTGCATTGCATTTGCATACGTGTTCATCTCATGCATTCGAGCATTTTCCCCGTTGTCCGTTTTGCATTCCGGCGCTTCGTTCTCCTCCGGTGGTCATTTCTACCTTTCTTTCGTGTGTGGGGATTAAACATTTCCGGATTGGACCGAGACTTGCCAAGCGGACTTGGTTTACTACCGGTAGACCGCCTGTCAAGTTTCGTACCATTTGGACTTCGTTTGATGCTCCAACGGTTAACCGAGGGACCGAAAAGGCCTCGTGTGTGTTGCAGCCCAACACCCCTCCAATTTGGCCCAAAACCTACCAAAGACCCTTCCATCACCTAGAGCGTTCGATCACGATCGCGTGGCCGAAAACCGCACCTCATTTGGACTCTCCTAGCTCCTTCTATGCCTATAAATAGGTCCTCCTCCGAAAATCCGGATCTCCCCCGTCCAAACCCTAAAAAAAATCCGTCTCCGCCGCCACCGGACACGTCCGGACGGAGCCGGACGCGTCCGCCCGATCCGCCTCCTCCAATCAGCCGCCGCCACCTGTCCCGCGGGGGATCGCATCGCCGCCTCAGCCCCGCCGGCCCGCGAGGCCCAGGTCGGGCCCTCCCGTCGCCGACCGGGCCCGAGCTGCCTACCGCCCGCGCCGCCCCTCTCCTTCATCTACGACTACCCAGCGCCACCGCACCGCTATCGCCGGCGACCGCATCGCTCCGGTTGCCGCCCCGCCTCACCTCGCCAAGTGTGCCCGCGCCGCCCCGAAGCTTCGGTCGCCGCGCCAGGGAGCCGCCGACTCCATCCCCGTCCTCTCCCTCGCCGTCCGCCGGCGATCTTCGTCGTCCCCGGCCACCGCGGTCTTCAACTCCGGCGAAGGCTCCGGCGACCCCTATCCGCTACAGTGCGCCGCGATCCAGATCTGGACTGCTACAGGAACCCTAAGGGTTGACCCCCCTTTTATTTTCTAAGTCTGCGGTATATTTGCTCCTGTTCATCGTATCGTAAATCCTCATCCGTTGCTCCGTTTTGGGCATATAGCATATCAAAATGTTCGTCTCAAAGAGCACATCATTTCATCTCATTGCATCATTTTCATTTGAGTTCATCTTGATGCCCGAAATTCTGTTAGAAGAGTGCTACTTGAGATATTTGTCAGATCTGCTGCTTCATTTAGATATTTGTCATTTTGCCATGATTATTGTGTGCATGATATGCCCATGAGCTCTACATATGTTTTGTTAAGGATTTTGCCATCTTTCCACAGGTGCAACCCATGTATTTTTGTGATGTGTGTGGTGACTAGCACAAGCTTGCAAAGTGAGGCATTTGCTAATGCTGATTTCAGGGACTTAGCATTTCCACTAAGTCCTTGAGCTGGTTATCTCATATTGCCATATGTTCATGTTGTTTCCTAGTGATCCGTGCCTCTTTTGAGGTTGATCAGTAAGGATGTTTTGTTAATATTGTAGTGCTCTATCCATCCATGTCCTTGTTTGAAATTATGGAGCACCCTAGCGTGAGTCGATCGAGCTCTACTTTTGTCATTTCGTGAATCTGGGCAGATTGTCTACTCGTTAGCAATTTTGCCGAGGATTTTGTAGTTGATCCGTGCATGCTATGGTATTGTTCTTGCCATGTCTAGCCTGTATTTTGTGTATTCTTGATGGGTGTATGCCTAGCTCGTCATGACTTGCTCTGTAGTGAGTGCATCGAGCTCGTAAACATGCCTACCTGATATCTGTTTCAGCATGCTCCAGTTTTCACTAAGTCTGAGAACTGATTATGTTTTTGCCATGTTCACATGCTTGCAATTGTATTTTCTGATCCCTTTTGGCTCAAGGTCACTAAGGGACTTTTGTTAAGATCTTTGATTAGCTCCATGCCATGCTTTACTTTGCCATATTCAGGTCCTGTAGCATATTGTTTTCATGCTCCGAAGAGTGCTATCTGATCTGAGATTCCAGACAAGTGTTAATTTCACTAAGTCTGAAATCTGTCTGTCAAATGCATTTTTGCCATACTTGTTTGAACCTGTTAATGGATGAATTGGCCGTAGCTCAGTGCTAGACTTTTGTTAAGCTTCATGAATGCATCCCTGCCATGTATTTTTATGCCATGTTTGGATGCTTTAGCATGTTCATCTTGTTGCATTTAGATGACTACTTGGTGTAAATCGCAGACCGGTGTCATATTTGAATTGCTTGCCATTTCCAAACCGTAACTCCGATTCAGGTGTTCTTTATATTGTTTTCAAGCGATTTAATCTCATCTTTCCAGTGGAACACTTGGATTTCCAAGTTGAGGCCAGGTTCATGCATCCCTTGTCAAATCTTGCATACGCGTCCCGCATCGCATCCCGCATAGCATACCATCCTTGCATCATATTGTTTGAGCTTTGCACGTGGTTGATTGTGTTCCGTTTGCTTGTTTGTCTTGTTTGGGTAGAGCCGGGAGACGAGTTCTCTAACGAGGAGCCCATTGAGTTTGCTTTCGAGGATCCAGTCAACTCTGACAACTTTGCAGGCAAGATGATCATACCCTCGAAATCACTACTATCTTTGTTTTGCTAGATGCTCGCTCTTTTGCTATGCCATGCTACGATGCCTACCACTTGCTTTCAAGCCTCCCAAATTGCCATGTCAAACCTCTAACCCACCATGTCCTAGCAAACCGTTGATTGGCTATGTTACCGCTTTGCTCAGCCCCTCTTATAGCGTTGCTAGTTGCAGGTGAAGATTGGAGACCGTTCTTTGTTAGAACATTATTTACTTGTTGGGATATCATTATATTGCCATGTTATCTTAATGCATCTATATACTTGGTAAAGGGTGGAAGGCTCGGCCTCTCGCCTAGTGTTTTGTTCCACTCTTGCCGCCCTAGTTTCCGTCATATCGGTGTTATGTTCCCGGATTTTGCGTTCCTTACGCGGTTGGGTTATAATGGGAACCCCTTGACAGTCCGCCTTGAATAAAACTCCTCCAGCAATGCCCAACCTTGGGTTTACCATTTGCCACCTAGCCTTTTCCCTTGGGTTTCGCGGACTCAAGGGTCATCTTATTTTAAACCCCCGGGCCAGTGCTCCTCTGAGCGTTGGTCCAACCTAGAGCACCGTGTGGGGCCGTCCCTTGGCAACTTGGGTTACGTTGGCTCCCGTACGCTTAGCTTATCCAGTGTGCCCTGAGAACGAGATATGTGTAGCTCCTATCGGGATTTGTCAGCACAGCGGGTGGTGTTGCTGGACTTGTTTTACCATTGTCGGAGTTGTCTTGAAGAACCAGGATACCGAGTCTGATCGGAACGTCTCGGGAGGAGGTCTATTCCTTCGTTGACCGTGAGAGCTTGTCATGGGCTAAGTTGGGACTCCCCTGCAGGGATTTGAACTTTCGAAAGCCGTGCCCGCGGTTATGGGCAGATGGGAATTTGTTAATGTCCGGTTGTAGATAAATTGAACCTTAACTTAATTAAAATGAATCAACAGTGTGAGTTACCGTGATGGTCTCTTCTCGGCGGAGTCCGGGAAGTGAACACGATGTTGGAGTAATGCTTGCGCAGGTTGTCCTGTAGTTTCTCGCTCGCGCTTTGCCTCCTCTTCTCGCTCTCTGTTGCGAACAGGATAGCCACCATATATGCTAGTCGCTTGCTGCAGCTCAACACATATTACCTTGCCTTACCTATTAAGCTTAAATAGTCTTGATCGCGAGGGTGCGAGATTGCTGAGTCCCTGTGGCTCACAGATTACTTCCAAACCAGATGCAGGGCCTGATGATTCCGCTCCAGGTGACGCGCTTGAGCTCAAGTGGGAGTTCGAAGAGGACTCTCAACGATACTACGTGTCTTTCCCTGATGATCAGTAGTGGTGCCCAGTTGGGGTGATCGGGACCGTGTCGCATGTTGGGTTATCTTTTATTTTGGCGCCGTAGTCGGGCCATGAGTGTTTGAATGTTGTAATGTTATTTATGCACTTTGATTGACGTGGCGAGTGTAAGCCAACTATGTATCTCCCCTTTATTATTTATGTTACATGGGATGTTGTGAAGATTGCCTAACTTGCGACATTGCTTTCAATGCGGTTATGTCTCTAAGTCGTGCCTCGACACGTGGGAGCTATAGCCGCATCGAGGGCGTTACAAGTTGGTTATCAGAGCCTTCCCCGACCTTAGGAGCCCCATTGCTTGATCGTTTTAGCAGCCGAGTTGTGTCTAGAAAAATGTTTTGAGTCATTTAGGAATTATATATCGGAGAGTTTAGGAATTCTTTTTACTCCCCAGTCTCCTCATCGCTCTGGTAAGGCATCCTGACGTAGAGTTTTGACTCTTCTCTTCTCAAATTGTACTAAATTTTTTTTTAGGATCACGCGGGTATCTTGGAATCATTCCGATGGTTTTATGACGAGAACATTGTCTTGGTGCCTCCTGTCAGGGGTTTTGTGGAAGTGTCCCGGGGAGTTGAGCTCTGAGGTGTTGTCGTCATAATTTTATCGTTGCAGTTCTGGAATACCTGAGTTTAGTACACCGACATCGAAATCTCTTTTATGCAGTTCGTTGGTGAGATAACCTCGACGCCACCCAGTACTAGGGCGGGAGTTCGGGAGTATCGCCATAATTTGTATAGCGGATGCTTTTCGAAGGTTAAGGTAGATGGTTTCCGAAGTTTTTCTCGGTTATCTGTTGAAGGATGGATACAGCTGGATGTAGGAATTGCTAGATTTGGGTGAGATATTATGCTTCCCCTGTATCCCCAACACCTGATTGCATAACCGGAAAGGTTCGGGAGTTTCATAGGTGGGAATTCTTGTAGCTCTAGTTCTTCTTCCATGGATATTTGGTTTGAGATTGGGATTTCTTACCGAGTATTCGTTCTTGATCCGTACCTTGTTGATTTATTTCTCTACCTAAATTCTAAGTGGCTTCTCAATTTATGGATATGTGACCATTTCAAGAGGAATGCATTCGTTCATTTTGTTCGGATGTGAAGACTATATGTTGCAATTTTCATTCCGTTGGATTCAGCTTCAATATTTCTCTATCAATGTGCTAATGGATGTCAACCTCTTCAGGATGGCTCCTCCAACGCGCACGACTCCGAATCCTGATCCGCCACCACCTCCTCCTCCTCCGGAGGCATGGCAAGCTGTGATGGCCGCAACCAATGCAAACACACAGTTGATCATGCAAATTCTTCAAGAGCGCAATCAAGGCAACCAAGGGAACCAAGGAAACAACCAAAATCACTTTGCTACACTCAACCAGTTCCTTGCTAACGGGCCAAAGACTTTCAGCAATTGTGTTGAGGCAACTGATGCTGACGATTGGCTCGTGGATCTGTGCAAGCATTTCGAGTGCAGTAACATCAGGCCTGAGGACTTCGTCAAGTTCGCTTCCTTCCAACTCAAAGATCAAGCTGCAGAATGGTTCCAGCAGTACAAGGATTTCAGAGGTGGACGTGCAATTACCTGGGATGAATTCCGTCAAGATTTCAGAGCTCATCATATTCCCCAGAGTGTGGTTGAAAGCAAGCGTGAGGAATTCCGCAACCTCAAGCAAGGCTCTTTGTCTGTCTATGACTACAACAAGTTGTTCCAGAAGCTCGCCCGCTTTGCCAAGCAGGACGTCACTGATGAGAAGAGCATGATATACCAGTTCAGGGGTGGTCTCAGAGAAGAAATTCAGCTAGCTCTTGTTCTCTTGGAACCCTTGAGGTACGATGAGTTCTACAACATGGCATTGAAGCAAGAGGCCGCTCAACTGAGGTGTGATGCTTCCAAGAAGCGAGTCAGAGATGCTACTCCTTCTTCCTCTACTCAAGTGGCCAAGCAGCAGAAGTATTGGCTTCCTCCTCCTCCGTTCCGTCAGCCGTATCAGCAGAAGATCAAAGGTGGCAGTGGATCTTCCCCCCCCCCCCACCCCGGCTTTCAGAAAAAAACTTCATCTCAAGCTCCAAGATCGAGTGCTCCGTATCACCGTTCGTTTTCAGAGGTCACGTGCAACAAGTGCCAACAGAAGGGTCACTATGCCAACAAGTGCTTCAACCAGAGGCGTCTTCCTCCTCTTCCTCCTGTGAGATCGGCAAGTACAGCTGTGGTCAAGCATAACCCCAAGCACGCCAAGGTTAACATGGTGAATGCAGCTCAGGCAGAGGACTCGCCAGATGTCATCATGGGTAACTTTCCAGTTAACTCTTTTCCCGCGAAAGTTCTTTTTGACACTGGTGCATCGCATTGTTTCATGTCAAGATCATTTGTTTCCAAGCATGACTTCCTTTCGCAAATGTTGAGTAAACCTATGGGAGTGGTTTCTCCGGCTAAGTCTGTGAGGGCTACTTCAATAGTCCCGGATGTTTCTATCATGTTGGGTGACTTCAAGTTTCTGGCTTCTCCAATGGTTCTTGGTAACTCGGATATTGATCTTATTCTCGGAATGGATTGGCTTTCTAAGCACAAGGCTCAGCTTGATTGTGCAGCCAGGCAGATTCAATTGACTCATTCATCTGAGGATGTAATTGTCTTTGCCGCGAATGACGATACCATCCGTCTATTTTCTCTCAATGAGAAGGGTGAACTGGATGCTATCTCGCAAATTCCAGTCGTTTGCGAATATCAAGACGTCTTTCCAGAAGAGCTTCCAGGAATGCCTCCGCACCGGCCAGTTGAATTCGTCATCGATCTTGAGCCTGGCACGGAACCAGTGTGCAAGCGTCCTTACAAGCTCGGACCTGAAGAGTTGAAGGAGCTGAAGAAGCAACTCGATATTCAAGAGAGAATGGGTCTCATCCGGTCTAGTTCTTCTTCGTGGGGTTGTGGTGTTCTTTTTGTGAAGAAGAAGGATGGAACGGACCGACTTTGTGTTGATTACCGTCCATTGAACAAGAAGACCATCAAGAACAAATACCCACTTCCCAACATCAACGAGCTGTTCGAACAACTCAAAGGTGCCCAAGTATTCTCCAAGCTTGATCTCCGTATGGGTTATCATCAGATTCGAATCCGTGAACAATATATTCCCAAGACGGCTTTCAGGACAAGCTATGGTTCATATGAATACACTATCATGTCTTTTGGCCTCGTCAACGCTCCTCCGACGTTCTCTCGCATGATGAACTTCATCTTCAACGCCTACACCAATGACTTCGTTTTGGTCTATCTCGATGACATCCTGGTTTTCTCGAAGAACAAGGAAGATCATGCCAAGCACTTGCGTTTGGTACTCGATAAGTTGAGGGAACACCAGTTCTACGCCAAGTTCTCCAAGTGCGAATTTTGGCTCGATGAGGTTCTTTATCTTGGTCATATCATCTCTGCCAAGGGCATTGAGGTGAATCCTGAGAAGGTGTCTGCTATTGTGAATTGGGAACCTCCTCAGAACGTGAAGCAACTCCGTAGCTTCCTCGGTCTCGCAAGCTATTGCCGAAGATTCGTTGAAAACTTTTCTAAGATCGCGAAGCCTCTCTCAAATCTTCTCCAGAAGCACGTCAAGTACGTTTGGTCTCCGGAGTGTGACATTGCTTTCAACACTTTGAAAGAGAAATTGATCACTGCTCCAGTTCTGACTCCGCTTGATGAATCCAAGCCGTACGAGGTCTTTTGTGATGCCTCTCTCCAAGGTCTTGGCGCAGTGTTGATGCAAGAGAAGAAAGTTGTGGCTTATACCTCTCGTCAGTTGAAGCCCAACGAGAAGAACTACCCCACTCATGATCTCGAGTTGGCGGCAGTTGTGCATGCTCTTTTGACTTGGAGACATCTCTTATTGGGAAGAAAAGTGGACATTTTCACTGATCACAAGAGTCTCAAGTACATCTTCACTCAGCCTAATCTCAACCTCAGGCAAACTCACTGGGTCGAAATGATTCAAGAGTATAATCCGAGTATCGAGTATACTCCAGGCAAGGCCAATGTGATTGCTGACGCATTGAGCAGGAAGGCTTATTGCAACAGTCTGATTCTCAAGCCTTATCAACCCGAGCTTTGTGAAGCTTTCCGCAAACTTAATCTGCAAGTTGTTCCTCAAGGTTTCCTCACCAATCTTCAAGTCTTTCCTACCTTGGAAGACCAGATTCGCCAAGCCCAGCTTCTTGATGCTATGGTGAAAAAGGTGAAGATTGGGATTGCCAAGAGTCAACCCAAGTACAAGTGCTACCGCCTTGATGACAAGGATACTCTCTTCTTCGAGGATCGTATTGTTGTGCCCAAGGGTGACCTTCGTAAAGTGATCATGAACGAGGCTCACAATTCTCTCCTCTCCATCCACCCTGGGAGCACGAAGATGTATCAGGACCTCAAGCAGGCTTATTGGTGGACTCGAATGAAGTGTGAGATTGCTCAATTCATGAATGAATGTGATGTCTGCAGAAGAGTGAAGGCAGAACATCAAAGGCCAGCTGGTCTCCTCCAACCTCTTGCCATTCCAGAATGGAAGTTTGACCACATTGAAATGGACTTCGTGACTGGGTTTCCAAATTCCAAACGTGGCAATGATGCTATATTCGTTGTCATCGACAAACTCACTAAAGTGGCTCACTTTCTGCCTATCAAAGAGTCAATCACTGCGGCTCAATTGGGGGAACTCTATACCTCTCGAATTGTCTCTCTGCACGGTATTCCACAAGTGATCTCTTCAGACCGTGGCAGCATCTTTACCTCCAAGTTTTGAGATTCTTTTCAGAAGGCCATGGGCACCAACATCCGCTTCAGCACAGCTTTCCATCCTCAAACTAGCGGTTAAGTCGAGCGTGTCAACCAGATTCTTGAAGATATGCTCAGGGCTTGTGTGATCTCCTTCGGCATGAAGTGGGAGGATTGTCTTCCATATGCTGAATTCTCCTAAAACAACAGTTTTCAAGCAAGTTCGGGCAAGGCCCCATTCGAAATTCTGTATGGCAGGAAGTGCCGTACCCCTCTCAACTGGTCTGAAACCGGTGAACGCCAACTTCTCGGAAATGACTTAATCACAGAGGCAGAGGAGATGTGCAAAGTCATTCGAGGTAACCTCAAAGCAGCCCAATCCTGCCAGAAGAGCTACTATGACAGTAAGCACCGTGATTTGGCTTTCGAGATCGGAGATCATGTTTACCTCCGCGTCTCTCCAATGAAAGGTGCTCGTCGCTTCGGTATCAAAGGGAAGCTTGCCCCCAGATACGTGGGACCTTTCAAGATTGTCAGCAAGAGAGGCGATCTCGCCTATCAACTCGAGCTTCCTTCAAACTTTGCAAATGTTCATGATGTGTTCCATGTCTCTCAGCTCCGAAAGTGCTTCAAGACTCCTGACCGCACCGTCAACTTCGAGGACATTGAGCTCCAAGAAGATCTCTCTTATCGTGAGCACCCAGTTGCTATTCTTGAAGAGACTGAACGCAAGACTCACAACAAGTCAATCAAATTCCTCAAAGTCAAGTGGTCACACCATTCCGACTGTGAAGCTACCTGGGAACGCGAGGATCACCTCCATTCTGAGTACCCGGCGTTCTTTCAGTCCTAGATCTCAGGATGAGATCCTTTTGTAGTGGTGGAGTGTTGTAACACCCCGGATGTGATTTACCCAATATGTACTCCAACTCTTGCCGTTTCCGGCCTTAAGTTATTTTATTTTCTCGGGTTTGGGTTTTTGTCTTCGTGTTTTGTTGTCGTTGTCATGCATCTCATATCATGTCATCATGTGCATTGCATTTGCATACGTGTTCATCTCATGCATTCGAGCATTTTCCCCGTTGTCCGTTTTGCATTCCGGCGCTTCGTTCTCCTCCGGTGGTCATTTCTACCTTTCTTTCGAGTGTGGGGCTTAAACATTTCCGGATTGGACCGAGACTTGCCAAGCGGACTTGGTTTACTACCGGTAGACCGCCTGTCAAGTTTCGTACCATTTGGACTTCGTTTGATGCTCCAACGGTTAACCGAGGGACCGAAAAGGCCTCGTGTGTGTTGCAGCCCAACACCCCTCCAATTTGGCCCAAAACCTACCAAAGACCCTTCCATCACCTAGAGCGTTCGATCACGATCGCGTGGCCGAAAACCGCACCTCATTTGGACTATCCTAGCTCCCTCTATGCCTATAAATAGGTCCTCCTCCGAAAATCCGGATCTCCCCCGTCCAAACCCTAAAAAAACCCGTCTCCACCGCCACCGGACATGTCCGGACGGAGCCGGACGCGTCCGCCCGATCCGCCTCCTCCAATCAGCCGCCGCCACCTGTCCCGCGGGGGATCGCATCGCCGCCTCAGCCCCGCCGGCCCGCGAGGCCCAGGCCGGGCCCTCCCGTCGCCGACCGGGCCCGAGCTGCCTACCGCCCGCGCCGCCCCTCTCCTTCATCTACGACTACCCAGCGCCACCGCACCGCTATCGCCGGCGACCGCATCGCTCCGGTTGCCGCCCCGCCTCACCTCGCCAAGTGCGCCCGCGCCGCCCCGAAGCTTCGGTCGCCGCGCCAGGGAGCCGCCGACTCCATCCCCGTCCTCTCCCTCGCCGTCCGCCGGCGATCTTCGTCGTCCCCGGCCACCGCGGTCTTCAACTCCGGCGAAGGCTCCAGCGACCCCGATCCACTACAGTGCGCCGCGATCCAGATCTGGACTGCTATAGGAACCCTAAGGGTTGACCCCCCCTTTTATTTTCTAAGTCTGCAGTTTATTTGCTCATGTTCATCGCATCGCAACTCCTCATCCGTAGCTCCGCTTTGGGCATATAGCATATCAAAATGTTCGTCTCAAAGAGCACATCATTTCATCTCATTGCATCATTTTCATTTGAGTTCATCTTGATGCCCGAAATGCTGTTAGAAGAGTGCTACTTGAGATATTTGTCAGATGTGCTGCTCCATTTAGATATTTGTCATTTTTGCCATGATTATTGTGTGCATGATATGCCCATGAGCTCTACATATGTTTTGTTAAGGGTTTTGCCATCTTTCCAGAGATGCAACCCATGTATTTTTGTGATGTGTGTGGTGACTAGCACAAGCTTGCAAAGTGAGGCATTTGCTAATGCTGATTTCAGGGACTTAGCATTTCCACTAAGTCCTTGAGCTGGTTATCTCATATTGCCATATGTTCATGTTGTTTACTAGTGATCCGTGCCTCTTTTGAGGTTGATCAGTAAGGATGTTTTGTTAATATTGTAGTTCTCTATCCATCCATGTCCTTGTTTGCAATTATGGAGCACCCTAGCTTGAGTCAATCGAGCTCTACTTTTGTCATTTCGTCAATCTGGGCAGATTGTCTACTCGTTAGCAATTTTGCCGAGGATTTTGTAGTTGATCCGTGCATGCTATGGTATTGTTCTTGCCATGTCTAGCCTGTATTTTGTGTATTCTTGATGGGTGTATGCCTAGATCGTCATGACTTGCTCTGTAGTGAGTGCATCGAGCTCGTAAACATGCCTACCTGATATCTGTTTCAGCATGCTCCAGTTTTCACAAAGTCTGAGAACTGATTATGTTTTTGCCATGTTCACATGCTTGCAATTGTATTTTCTGATCCCTTTTGGCTCAAGGTCACTAAGGGACTTTTGTTAAGCTCTTTGAGTAGCTCCATGCCATGCTTTACTTTGCCATGTTCAGGTCCTGTAGCATATTGCTATGTTCCTGGATTTTGCGTTCCTTACGCTGTTGGGTTATAATGGGAACCCCTTGACAGTCTGCCTTGAATAAAACTCCTCTAGCAATGCCCAACCTTGGTTTTACCATTTGCCACCTAGCCTTTTCCCTTGGGTTTCACGGACTCAAGGGTCATCTTATTTTAAACCCCCGGGCCAGTGCTCCTCTGAGCGTTGGTCCAACCTAGAGCACCGTGCGGGGCCGTCCCTTGGCAACTTGGGTTACGTTGGCTCCCGTATGCTTAGCTTATCTGGTGTGACCTGAGAACGAGATATGTGCAGCTCCTATCGGGATTTGTCGGCACAGCGGGTGGTGTTGCTGGACTTGTTTTACCATTGTCGGAGTTGTCTTGAAGAACCGGGATACCGAGTCTGATCGGAACATCTCGGGAGGAGGTCTATTCCTTCGTTGACCGTGAGAGCTTGTCATGGGCTAAGTTGGGACTCCCCTGCAGGGATTTGAACTTTCGAAAGCTGTGCCCGCGGTTATGGGCAGAGGGGAATTTGTTAATGTCCGGTTGTAGATAACTTGAACCTTAACTTAATTAAAATGAATCAACAGTGTGAGTTACCGTGATGGTCTCTTCTCGGTGGAGTCCGGGAAGTGAACACGGTGTTGGAGTAATGCTTGCGCAGGTTGTCCTCTAGTTTCTCGCTCACGCTTTGCCTCCTCTTCTCGCTCTCTTTTGCGAACAGGATAGCCACCATATATGCTAGTCGCTTGCTGCAGCTCCACACATATTACCTTGCCTTACCTATTAAGCTTAAATAGTCTTGATCGCGAGGGTGCGAGATTGCTGAGTCCCTGTGGCTCACAATTACTTCCAAACCAGATGCAGGGCCTGATGATTCCGCTCCAGGTGACGCGCTTGAGCTCAAGTGGGAGTTCGACGAGGACTCTCAACGATACTACGTGTCTTTCCCTGATGATCAGTAGTGGTGCCCAGTTGGGGTGATTGGGACCGTGTCGCATGTTGGATTATCTTTTATTTTGGCGCCGTAGTCGGGCCATGAGTGTTTGAATGTTGTAATGTTATTTATGCACTTTGATTGACGTGGCGAGTGTAAGCCAACTATGTATCTCCCCTTTATTATTTATGTTACATGGGATGTTGTGAAGATTGCCTAACTTGCGACATTGCTTTCAATGCGGTTATGTCTCTAAGTCGTGCCTCGACACGTGGGAGCTATAGCCGCATCGAGGGCGTTACATACCCGTTACAAATTGCCTTATCACAAAACTATCTGTTGCCAATAATTTCAGTGCTTGCAGAGAATACCTTGCTGAAAACCGTTTATCATTTCCTTCTACTCCTCGTTGGGTTCGACACTCTTACTTATCGAAAAGGCTACGATAGATCCCCTACACTTGTGGGTCATCAAGACTCTTTTCTGGCGCCGTTGCCGGGGAGTGAAGCGCCTTGGGTAGGTGGAATTCGGTAAGGAAAAATTTATATAATGTGCTGAAATTTACTATCACTTGTTACTATGGAACATAATCCTTTGAGGGGCTTGTTCGGGGTATCTTCACCCCGACCAGTAGAGCAAAGTGTTGCTCCTCAACCTACTGAACCTACTGAAAATGTGTACTTTGAAATTCCTTCGGGTATGATAGAGAAACTGCTAGCTAATCCTTTCATGGGTGATGGAACATTCCCTTTATCTTTGAAGGGAGAAGCATTGACATGGTTTAGGCTATGTGATGATATGGGATCATGGAACTACAACCGATTGAAATTGGAATTTCATCAGAAGTTTTATCCTATGCATCTTGTTCATCGTGATCGTAATTATATATATAATTTTTGGCCTTGCGAAGGAGAAAGCATCGCTCAAGCTTGGGGGAGGCTTAATTCAATGTTATATTCATGCCCCAATCATGAGCTCTCAAAAGAAATGATTATTCAATTTTTTTGCTCGGCTTTCTCTCAGTAATCGCTCCATGCTCGATACTTCTTGTACTGGATCTTTTATGATGAAGACTATTGAATTCAAATGGGATTTATTGGAAAGAATTAAATGCAACTCTGAAGATTGGGACCTCGACGAAGGTAAGGAGTCAGGTATAACACCTAAGTTTGATTGTGTTAAATCTTTTATGGATACCGATGCTTTCCGTGAATTTAGCACTAAATATGGACTTGACTCTAAGATAGTAGCTTCTTTCTGTGAATCCTTTGCTACTCATGTTGATCTCCCTAAGGAGAAGTGGTTTAAATATAATCCTCCCATTGAAGTAAAAGTAGCTGCACCTATTAAAGTTGAAGAAAAGACTATCACTTATAATGATCCTGTTGTTCCTACTACTTATATTGGGAAACACATTTCCCTGTTAGAATAAAGGATCATGCTAAAGCTTCAACTATGGTCAACAAAAGTAATATTAAGACACCCAAACCCCCTGAGCAAATTAAAGTTGAACCTAGTGTTGCTGTGGTTAAAGATCTCTTGGCCGATAATATTGATGGGCATGTTATTTACTTCTGCAATGAATTTGCTAGAATTGCTAGACCTGATACTAAAAATAAACATAGACAAGTTGTAGGCATGCATGTTATTTCTGTTAAAATAGGAGATCATTGCTATCATGGCTTATGTGACATGGGTGCTAGTGCAAGTGCAATACCTCATTCCTTATACAAAGAAATTATGCATGATATTGCACCTGCTGAGATAGAAGAGATTGATGTTACAATTAAGCTTGCCAATAAAGATACTATTTCACCAGTTGGGATTGTTATAGATGTCGAAGTCTTGTGTGGGAAAGTTAAATACCCTGCTGATTTTCTTGTTCTTGGTTCCTCACAAGATAAGTTTTGTCCCATTATATTTGGTAGACCCTTCTTGAATATTGTTAATGCTAAGATAAACTGCAATAAATATATTGTTTCTGTTGGTTTAGGGGATATGTCTCATGAATTTAATTTTGCTAAATTTTGTAGACAACCCCATGATAAAGAATTGCCTAGTAAAGATGAAATTATTGGTCTTGCTTCTATTGCCGTGCCTCCTAGTGATCCTTTAGAACAATATTTTCTAGACCATGAAAATGATATGTTTATGAATGAAAGAAGGGAAATAGATGAAGTATTCTTTAAACATGGACCTATTTTGAAGCACAAATTGCCAGTTGAAATCTTAGGGGAACCTCCTCCACCTAAGGGTGATCCCGTGTTTGAGCTTAAGCCTTTACCTGATACTCTGAAATATGCTTATCTTGATGAGAAAGAGATATATCCTGTTATTATTAGTGCTAACCTTTCAGAGCATGACGAAAATAAATTATTGAAAACTCTGAAGAAGCACCGTGCTGCTATTGGATATACTCTTGATGATCTTAAGGGCATTAGTCCCACTCTATGCCAGCACAAAATAAAACTGGAGAAAGATGCTAAACCGGTTGTTGATCACCAACGACGGTTAAATCCTAAGATGAAAGAAGTGGTAAGAAAAGAAATACTAAAGCTTCTAGAGGCAGGTATAATTTATCCCGTTGCTGATAGTCAGTGGGTAAGTCCTGTCCATTGTGTCCCTAAGAAGGGAGGTATTACTGTTGTTCCTAATGATAAAGATGAATTGATCCCACAAAGAATTGTTACAGGTTATAGACTGGAAATTGATTTCTGCAAATTAAATAAAGCTACTAAAAAGGATCATTACCCTTTACCTTTCATTGATCGAATGCTAGAAAGATTATCCAAACATACACATTTTTGCTTTCTAGATGGGTATTCTAGTTTCTCTCAAATACCTGTGTCAAAAGAGGATCAAGAAAAGACAACTTTTACTTGCCCTTTCGGTACCTTTGCTTATAGACGTATGCCTTTTGGTTTATGCAATGCACCTGCTACTCTTCAAACATGTATGACTGCTATATTCTCTGACTTTTGTGAAAAGTTTGTTGAGGTTTTCATGGATGATTTCTCCGTTTACGGAACTTCTTTTGATGATTGCTTAAGCAACCTTGATCGAGTTTTGCAGAGATGTGAAGAAACTAATCTTGTCTTGAATTGGGAGAAGTGTCACTTTATGGTTAATGAAGGTATTGTCTTGGGGCATAAAATTTCTGAAAGAGGTATTGAAGTTGATAAAAGCTAAAGTTGATGCCATTGAAAAGATGTCGTGTCCTAAGGACATTAAAGGTACAAGAAGTTTCCTTGGTCATGCCGGTTTTTATAGGAGGTTCATTAAGGACTTTTCTAAAATTTCTCGGCCTCTGAATAATCTTTTACAAACATATGTTCCTTTTGTCTTCGATGATGATTGTGTAGAAGCATTTGAAATACTTAAGAAAACTTTGATTTCTGCACCTATTGTTCAGCCTCCTGATTGGAATTTACCATTTGAAATTATGTGTGATGCTAGTGATTATGCTGTAGGGGCTATTCTAGGACAAAGAGTTGATAAGAAATTAAATGTTATTCAATATGCTAGTAAAACTCTAGACAGTGCTCAAAGAAATTATGCTACTACTGAAAAAGAATTTTTAGCAGTTGTATTTGCTTGTGATAAGTTCAGACCTTATATAGTTGATTCTAAAGTAACTGTTCACACTAATCATGCTGCTATTAAATATCTTATGGAAAAGAAAGATGCTAAACCTAGACTTATTAGATGGGTTCTCTTGCTACAAGAATTTGATTTGCATATTATTGATAGAAAGGGAGCTGAGAACCCCGTTGCAGACAACTTGTCTAGGTTAGAGAATGTTCTTGATGACCCACTACCTATTGATGATAGCTTTCCTGATGAACAATTAGCTATGATAAATGCTTCTCGTACTGCTCCATGGTATGCTGATTATGCTAATTACATAGTTGCTAAATTTATACCACCTAGTTTCACATACCAGCAAAAGAAAAGGTTCTTCTATGATTTAAGACATTACTTTTGGGATGACCCACATCTTTATAAAGAAGGAGCAGATGTTGTTATTAGACATTGTGTACCTGAGCATGAACAGGAACAGATCCTATGCAAGTGTCACTCCGAGGCTTATGGAGGACACCATGCTGGAGACAGAACTGCACATAAGGTATTGCAATCCGGTTTTTGTTTGCCTACTCTCTTCAAGGATGCCCATAAGTTTGTCTTGTCTTGTGATGAATGTCAAAGAATTGGTAACATTAGTAGACGTCAGGAAATGCCTTTGAATTATTCACTTGTTATTGAACCATTTGATGTTTGGCGTTTTGATTATATGGGACCGTTTCCTTCCTCTAATGGGTATACACATATTTCAGTTGTTGTTGATTACGTTACTAAGTGGGTAGAAGCTCTTCCAACTTGTAGTGCTGATCATAACACCTCTATTAAGATGCTTAAAGAAGTTATTTTTCTGAGGTTTGGAGTCCCTAGATACTTAATGACTGATGGTGGTTCACATTTTATTCATGGTGCCTTTCGTAAAATGCTTGCTAAGTATGACGTTAATCATAGAATTGCATCTCCTTATCACCCACAGTCTAGTGGTCAAGTAGAACTGAGCAATAGAGAGCTTAAATTAATTTTGCAAAAGACTATTAATAGATCTAGAAAGAATTGGTCCAAGAAACTTGATGATGCATTATGGGCTTATAGAACTACATATGAGAATCCTATGGGTATGTCTCCGTATAAAATGGTTTATGGTAAAGCATGTCACTTACCTCTTGAACTAGAACATAAGGCATATTGGGCCATTAAAGAGCTCAACTATGACTTCAAACTTGCCGGTGAGAAGAGGCTTTTTGACATTAGCTCACTTGATGAATGGAGAACCCAGGCCTATGAGAATGCCAAACTGTTTAAAGAAAAAGTTAAAAGATGGCATGATAAAAGGATACAAAAATGTGAGTTTAATGTAGGTGATTATGTATTGCTATACAACTCCCGTTTAAGATTTTTTGTAGGCAAACTCCTCTCTAAATGGGAAGGTCCTTACATCATCGAGGTGGTCTATCGTTCCCGTGCCATAAAAATCAACAACTTCTAAGGCACAAATCCGAGGGTGGTGAATAGTCAAAGAATCAGACATTATATCTCAGGTAATCCCATAAATGTTGAAACCAATGTTATTGAAACCGTAACCCCGGAGGAATACATAAGAGATACTTTCCAGAACGTTTCAAACTCCAAAAAGGAATAGCTACGTGGTACGATAAGTAAACCGACTCCAAAACAGTTCTAATGGCAATTTTTCTCCATTTTGGAATATTTAAGAAAATAGGAAAATAAGAAGTAGTCCGGGAAGGACACGAGGCGTCCACGAGGGTGGAGGGCGCGCCCTACCCCCATGGGCGCGCCCCCTGCCTCGTGGGCACCTTGTGTGCTCTCCAGACTCTGTTTTCTTGCACGATACTTCTTTTTTCAGTAAAAAAATCATTATATAATCTCCCGAAGGTTTTGACCACCGTATCACGCAAATATCTTCTGTCTTTGTTTCAAGCTGTTTTTCTGACAGATCTTGATCGCCATGGCGCCTTCAAGTGCCCCCAAGGACAAGTTCTTCAAGAAGGTCATCAACCCCTACCTCACGGAGGTGCTGCAACACCCTCAAACCATTGAGATGCGTGAGGGGTTGCTGCACATCCGTGATGTTGAGAGACCAAGGAGGACAGGAAGCATGGAGACAAGGTTCGAGGCATTGGAGCAACAAGTTTTCAAGTGCCAGGAGATGGTGGAATGTGGACTCGACTCCAATCATATAATGATCATTTAGTTCACCAACAAGCACAAGCTGGATGACAAGAACATTGGGGAGGCCATCTTCAAGCTTCACGAGAAAATCGAGTGCCTCCAAGCCCAGATCTATGACCTGCAAAACCAAAACTGTGAGTATGAATATAGATTCAAGAGGATGAGTTTGGCTGCAGATTTGAGGATCCCGGAGACTCGATCATCCTTCTATGATGGTGAGCCTATGCCTTGGAAGATGGATGACAAGCCTACATGTAACATCCCAAATTTGCAATTTGGAATGTTATACACTAGATCATCATGCATATCATATTTTCATGCATTTTGGTTGATCCTAGAAATTTCACGCAACTCAAGGACCCACGGAGAGAGTTGGAGATTTCGTTATTTTCATATTTGAGTTCTCTCAAATTTTGGAAAAGAGGATCATTTGATTTATTTATTTCATCTTCAATTATTTTTCCAATATCAAAAAAAAATGAGAGAGGGAATAATATGACTTTCCCAAAGTTAGGAAAAATGAAGATTTAATGAATAAGTCAAGTTTTGGTTTTGCCGGAGTTCTTTTGCGTTTTTTTGGATAGGGAAAAATGCGCGTTTTCAAAAATTGCATTTTAGGCCCGGAGAAAAGTTCATTTTGTTCGACTCATTTTTAGGAGTCGGGGAAATTTTACTTTAGATTTTTCAGAGTTCGTTTAGATAGTTTTTCTTTCGTTTTTCTGCGCGCGTAACCGATAAAAAAAAGGAGCAGCTCCCGCGCGCCAGGCCAGCTGGGCCAAGGCCCAGCCAGCCGCCACCGCCCCAGCCCCTCGCGCGAAGCCGAGTCCCAGCGGGACTCTAGGCCGCCGCCCCCCCCTTTTGCCCCTTGGCCAAGTCACACCCCCCCTCCTAGTATATATACTCACCCCCTCTCTTTTCCTCCACCACCCAAGCCCGCCGCCCCTCTCCTCCTTGCGCCGCCGCCGCCGCCTTAAGCCGCCGCCGCCCTAAGCCGCCGCCCGGAGCCCCGCCTCCCGAGGTAGCCGCGCCGCCTCTTCTTTTCCCCGGTTCGGTTTTTCTTAAAAGAACCGTTCCGTTTCTTTTCCGTTTTCTTTCTGGTTTTTCTTTTCGGTTTCTTTTCCGAAAACCCTAGATCGGTTTTCGTTCCTATTTCGGACCGTTCGTCTCAACGAACGTGATCACCGATTATTCCCGGTTAACGACACCCGTTCGTTTAACCGTTCGTCTCTTTCTTTTCATCGGATTTATTCCGCGATCGTGATCTCAGATCCGATCTTCGTTCTAGTCTTTCTTCTCGCTCGTTTATCGGAATCAGGTGATTCAAGCGCCTGGAGTTTCGTTTCGAAACCACCGTTCCATCTAATCAACTTGAACAAGTTTTTGCCACAATAAAATTTGACCTAGTTTCAACCTGCTAGAACCGAGTTGTTTTCTTCCGCCGTTTGTTTTCCGTTTCTTTGTTCGGTTCGTTCTTTCTTTGCAACCGGAGTTCTTAAGTTGAACTTTATGGTTCATTCTCTTGTTCGAGTTTTTCCTGTGCATTAGATGAGTACTTATTGTGTGCTTGTTGTTTGTCTGCGATAGATCACCCGGATTGCGCCGCTTGTTACTTCGAAACCCTAGGTCTCGCGGATCATCAGCAAGGCAAGTAACACTTTGATCATACCTTTTCTACAACCCATGTTTTATTGCATTAGATCAATCCTCTCACATTGCATGATTAGGATCTAATTAAATTGTGGGATGGGAAGTAGATGAGGTAGTACCTATTACCTGTATTATTATGAAACCTTTGGGAGTTACTTCTACGTTTGCTTATTATGCCATGTTATGCTAGTAGACGTGGATTGGGTGAGTGATATCCATGACAGATGTGAGTTTGTTAATTTTAATGGTTTACTTAAGGTGGCAACTTAAATACACATCTGGGTGGATTGAGACACCTGATGTCTATCGGGACTTGCCTGTTTTTTATTTCGGACCGCCACCCAGGCTCAAAGGGATCATAAGATCATTCATGCTAGTAACTTCCGTGTGCAGCCACAAGCCATTATGGGCTCTGGCATAGTTGACTAAGTCGTGTGAACTCTTACAGGGTAGACTAGCAGATGTAGGGGAAAGTAGGTGTACCGGTCTACCCACATGTAAGGTGCTAGCGCTTCTGAAAGACTATGTCTCGGTCATCCGTCTTCTCAAACACCCTGTAGTGCGAGAAACCAAACGGAGGCGATCGAGTCTTGTGGGGAAAAGTGCGCAAACCTCTGCAGAGTGTACAAACTAATCATGATTAGCCGTGTCCCCGGTTATGGACAACTTGAGTATCTAGTACTTGAATATCATGTGAATCTCATCATGTTACTTCTAATTAATGTTGTTGGGTTTTTAATTGTTCACTTAATTGGGATCGGAATGCTGTCAACCATTCTCGATGTTTAACAACTACCATGATAGTTAAATAAATTTATTCCTTTGCAGTAGGGAAAAACTGTCTTTACGCAAAACTGTAACCATAGAGCTTTCCACCAGCCATATATGCATATAGTATAGCTGTTTCATTCCATTACTCTCTATGTGTTACATTGCCAGCATATTCCATGTGCTGGCCCGTTTTTGGGCTGCAACTTTCATGTTGCAGACTTTTCAGACGACGAGTAAGGTGCTTTTAGGTCGTGGTTCCATACTCAGTGATGTCGTTGGAGTTAATGGACCCATTTATCTTCCGAGTCTTCCGCTGTTATCATTATTAGATGGCCTTAAGCCATATTTATTGTAATAAGTTTCTCTTTGAGACATCGATGTAATAAGTGTGTGATTGCAACTCTGCTATAAATCCTTCGAAGTACTGTGTGGTGTCAACATTACTGATCCAGGGATGACACCGGAGCACAGTAGACTTGATCCATTCGGGTCGGGTCGCTACACTACATCATCAACAACTCCATCATCACCACCTCCGAGGAAGGAAACATAAACACATGGGTATGGGCACTCCCCTTGGCAACTGCCAAGCTTGGGGGAGTGCCCCGGTATCGTATCACCATCACACCTTAATCTTACCGTTTTTCTTAGTTCGATCCTTTTGGTAATATCTTGATCTAGTAGAATAAAGTTTCAGTATGATCTAGTTGTGATTTTTGCTTTATGATCCTTCTATGTAATCGAGTCCGCGAGCTATATATAATAAAGATTAGTGTTGAGTCAAGGGCTTGGTTATTTTGCTATGATCTTGAGGGAATAGAATAAAAGAGAAGAAATAAAGAGATCATATGGATCTTATGGAGAGTAATGACTTCACATACAAAGAGTATGATGAATAAAAATTGTTGAGAGTTGACAAACATAGTTTTGGTCATCGTTGCAATTAGTAGGAAGTAATAAAGAAAGAGAGGTTTTTACATATAAATATACTATCTTGGACATCTTGTATAATTGTGAGCACTCATTAAAATATGACATGTTAAAGAGTTGATGTTGGACAAGGAAGACAACGTAATAGGTTATGTTTTCTTACATCTGAGATAAATTATATTGTCATGGATCATCCAACATGTTGAGCTTGCCTTTCCCTCTCATGCTAGCCAAGTCCTTTGCACCAAGTAGAATTACTACTTGTGCTTCCAAATATCCTTAAACCCAGTTTTGCCATGAGAGTCCACCATATCTACCTATCGATTGAGTAAGATCCCTCAAGTAAGTTTTCATCATTGCAAGCAATAAAAATTGCTCTCTAAATATGTATGATTTATTAGCGCAGAGAAAATAAGCTTTATACGATCTTGTGACGTGGAAGAAATAAAAGCGACAGACTGCATAATAAAGGTCCATATCACAAGTGGCAATATAAAGTGACGTTCTTTTGCGTTAACATTTTGTGCATCCAACCATAAAGCACATGACAACCTCTGCTTCCCTCTGCGAAGGGCCTATCTATTATTCTTGTCTTATGCTTCATATAAGAGTCATGGTGATCTTCACCTTTCCTTTTTACATTTTATCCTTTGGCAAACACAATGTGTTGGAAAGATCCAGGTATATATAGCTAATTGGATGTGAGTTTTCATGAACTATTATTGTTGACATTGCCCTTGAGGTAAAAAGTTGGGAGGCAAAACTATAAGCTCCTATGTTTCTCTATGTCCGATTAAAACCTCATAATCATAAATATCGCGTGAGTGTTAGCAATTGTGAAATACTAAATGATGGTTGAGTATGTGGACTTGCTGAGAAGCTCTTATATTGACTCTTTCCTATGTTATGATAAATTGCAATTGCTTCAATGACTGTGTAACATCCCAAATTTTCAATTTGGAATGTTATACATAGATCATTCTTGCATATCATATTTTATTGCATTTTCGTCTCAGGATCCCCGAAATCCTAAGCAACTCAAGGACCCTCAGAGAGAGTTGAGGATTTCCCCGGTTTTCAAATTTGATTTTATCAAATTTTGAAACGAGGATTTTGGTTTTAATTATTTTTCTCTCCGAAAATATTTCATAATAAAATACATGAGAGGAGATAATATGACTTCTCCAAAATAATTGAAATATTGGAGGAAAAATATTAAAATCAAATATTTGTTTTTATTTGGATTTTATTGCAATTTTGTTTGCATTAGAAAAATTGCACGTTTTCAAAAATGCATTTTCGGGCCAAGAAAATGTTCATCTCGTTCTAAATATTTCATTTAGACGGTGAAAATTTGTTTTGGCATTTTTTATTTTTTATTTTATTTTCTAGGATTTTTTTGTTTCGACGGAATTTATTTATAAAAAAATGCGCAGTGGCTAACTGGGCCGAAGCCCAGCCGCCGGCCCGCCTTTCCCGCGCGTCGTCTCCTTCCAGGAGACCGGCCGCGCCGCCGCCGCCCCCACTCGGAGGAGTCCGAGCCGGACTCCACCTCCTCCGCCCCTTGCCCCCACCCCAAGGCACCCCCTCCCCTTTATATACCCCACCCCGCCACCGCCACCACCACCCCACCCCGCCCGGAGCCACCGCCAGCTGCCGCGCCTCGCCGCCGCTGCCGCGCCGCGCCATCGCCGCCTCGCCCCGCCGTCGCTGCCGCGTCTCGCCGGACCAACGAGGTAGCTGCCGGTTTTTTTAAGAAAATCGATTCGGTTTTTTTAAAGAAAACCCTAGTTCATTTTTTTCGGTTCGCCGGTTTTTCCCGGTTTTTCTTTTTAGCGGACGTTCGTCCGTACGTTCGTTTTAACGAATGGTTTTCGCTCGTTAGTTACAGATAACGAACGCTCATTCGTTAGTCTGTTCATCAGTTTTCTTTAATCAGATTTTTCCGCGATTATTTCTGATCGCGATTTCTGATCCGATTTTCGTTCTAGTTTATCTTTTCGCTCGTTTGTCGGAATCAGGCGATTCAAGTGCCTAGATATTTGTCTCGAGACCCTCTTTCCGCTTAACCAACTTAAACAAGATTTTCCTACTGTAAAATTTGACCTAGGTCCAGATTAGTAAACGGATCTTGTTTTCTTTGTCGTTTAAGTTTCGTTGCTCCGTTCGATTTGATTCTTTTTTGCAAACCGGAGTTCTTAAGTTGAAATTTCTGGTTAGACCTTCTTATTTGAGTTTTACCTGTGCTTCTTTGCTTGATTGCTTATGTATGCTATTGTTTGTTTGTGATAGAATTCCTGGAGTGCGAAGCGTGTTATTTGGAGTCCCTAAGTTTCGCGGATTGTCAGTGTTGGTGTCAAAACCGGCGGATCTCGGGTAGGGGGTCCCGAACTATGCGTCTAAGGCGGATGGTAATAGGAGGCAGGGGACACAATGTTTTACCCAGGTTCGGGCCCTCTTGATGGAGGTAAAACCCTACGTCCTGCTTGATTAATATTGATGATATGGGTAGTACAAGAGTAGATCTACCACGAGATCGGAGAGGCTAAACCCTAGAAGCTAGCCTATGGTATGATTGTATGTTGTCCTACGGACTAAAACCCTCCGGTTTATATAGACACTGGAGAGGTTAGGGTTACACAAGGTCGGTTACAAAGGAGGAGATACACATATCCGTATTGCCTAGCTTGCCTCCCACGCCAAGTAGAGTCCCATCCGGACACGAGACGAAGTCTTCAATCCTGTATCTTCATAGTCTAACAGTCCGGCCAATGGATATAGTCCGGCTGTCCGGAGACCCCCTTATCCAGGACTCCCACAGTCAGCAAGGCAAGTAACACTTTGATCATACCCCTTTATCACCCAGTTTTTATGCATTAGTTCCAATCCTCAAACCTTGCATGGTTAGGATGTCATTAACATGTGGATTGGGAAGTAGTTGATGAGGTAGAACCTATTGTCCTGTTACATTCAAACCCTTGGGAGTTACTTCTACGTGTTGCTTATATTGCTATGTTATGCTCGTAGACGTGGTTTGGGTGAGTGAAATCCATGACAAATGTGAGATTGTTAATTAATGGTTCAACTTAAGGTGGCAACTTAAATACACATCTGGGTGGATTGAGGCACCTGGAGTACCCAGTGTTGCCTGTATTTTTTTGGAAATCCTGGAGTACCCGTGTGATCTTCCTATGGGCCGCCACCCAGGCTCAAAGGGAACTGAGATGATTCATGCTAGAAACTTCCGTGTGCAGCCACAAGCTATTATGGGCTCTAGCATAGTTGAGTAAGTTACGTGAAGCTCTTGAAGAGGTGGATCAGCAGGTAGTGGGTTGTAGGTTTGGTATGGTCTGCCCGGAGTAGAGAGTTAATGTTTCTAAAAGACCGTGTCTCGGTCATCCGTTTCTCAAACATCATGTAGTGCGAGAAATTCAACGGAGGCGATCGAGTCTTGTGGGGAAAAGTGCGCAAACCTCTGTAGAGTGAACAAACTAATCATGGTTAGCCGTGTCCCCGGTTATGGACATCTTGTGTATCTAGTACTTGGAGTATCTTAAGTATCGCATCACTCTTAAATTAATATTGTTGGGTTGATAATTACTTTTAATTGGGATTGAGTTGGAGGAACCTTCTCAATGATGTTTCAACTACCATGATAGTTAAATAAAATCTATTCCTTTGTTGTAGGAAAAAATTGGCTTTTCTCAAAAACTATAACCATAGAGCTTTCCACCAGCCAAATATGCATGTAGTGATAGCATTATTCTGTTCTTGCTCTACTATGTTACTTTGCCAGCATACTCCATGTGTTGATCCATTTTCGGGCTGCAACGTATTATGTTGTAGACTTTTCAGACGAGGAGTAAGGTTCGTTAGGTCGTTGCCGTGCAGCTCAGCTATGCCGTTGGAGTTGATGGACTCACTTTATCTTCCAAGCCTTCCGCTGTTATCGTATTAGATGGCCTTAAGCCATATTTATTGTAATAAGTTCTCTTTGGAGACATTCGATGTAATAAGTGTGTGATTGCTACTCTGTTATAAATCCTTGAGTACTGTGTGTGTCAGCATTACCAATCCAGGGATGACACTGAAGCACAGAGACTTGACTGTTTGAGGTCGGGTTGCTACCAGATGGTATCAGAGCACATGCTGTGTGTAGGACACGACCACTAAGCTAAAACCATAGATCACTATTCTCTTCTAATTTTTGACTCCTCTCCATTTTCCACTCTTTAGGATGGCAGATGCAAGGAACAAGTTTGCACAACCGGATGAAGAAGCACCTTTTGGGCGACACTTGAAGGAAGTCACTAGGTACCTGAATATAGGAATACCAAGCTTCACCGGGACTTACAACGCCACTTTACCAGAAGAGGAGCAATGGATGATTCAATTTCAAGTTCCAGGAAGAACCTTCATGCCAGTCACTAAACCCATAGAGTTTTCCTTTGATGCACCAACCTAGAGTCTAGGAAAGAGTATGGCAGCTCACATCACCATGGGACGCATTGGAGAAGTTAATCACAAGGAGCTTAAGGATACTATCTACCAGATTTGTGGGCACCAAGACAAGCAATGGGAGATGATCAGCACCAGGAAGGATAGATCAATTGCAGCTTTCATCCAGGAACTAAACCAGCACATTCGACGCCAGGAGAATCAGATGTGCGCAGGCATGATAGATCTGAAGAAGGCAATGACTAGTATCACGGAACTGGAGGAAGAACTCAAGGCTACATGTGAAGATTATGAGGAAGAAATCGTCGTACTAGTGGAGAAGAATGACGACCTGATTAAGAAGATCGGAATATTCATGGGAGACCACCACATCAGTAGTAGTATTCCACCATGTAAATAGTATAGTCCGAGCACTTTTGTAAACGATAGTTAGATCGATTGTATGCCTTGCTTGATTGATTGAGTGAAATGATTGTGTTTGTCTCAAGTGCAAGTGGGTAGTGCTTTCTCATTAGACCTCATTCTATTCTAATCTCTCCCCTCTAAACCCATCAGATGCCTCCGAGACGTGACCCCGGATTTGCTTTCCCACCGGAGCTCACTCAGTTGATCCAGCAACAGAATACCCTAATGCAGTTGTTAGTTCAGAACCAAGGCAACAACAACAACAACAATCCACCACCACCACCAGTTGACAACTTAGCCCGTTTTCTGAGGTTGCAGTCGCCGGTGTTTTCCAGTAGCACCGGGCCTATAGTGGCAGATGATTGGCTCCGCGGGATTGGAAGGGAGTTAACCACTGCAGGATGTACCGATGCTGAGAAGGTGCGTTTTGCCGCACATCAGTTGGATGGACCAGTGATGTCTACTACACAACCTTCTTCTTGTAGACGTTGTTGGGCCTCCAAGTGCAGAGGTTTGTAGGACAATAGCAAATTTCCCTCAAGTGGATGGCCTAAGGTTTATCAATCCGTAGGAGGCGTAGGATGAAGATGGTCTCTCTCAAGCAACCCTGCAACCAAATAACAAAGAGTCTCTTGTGTCCCCAACACACCAATGGTAAATTGTACAGGTGCACTAGTTCGGCGAAGAGATGGTGATACAAGTGCAATATGGATAGTAGATAATAGTTTTGTAATCTGAAATTATAAAAACAGCAAGGTAACTAATGATAAAAGTGAGCGTAAACGGTATTGCAATGCATGGAAATAAGGCCTAGGGTTCATACTTTCGCTAGTGCAAGTCCTCTCAACAATAATATCATAATTGGATCACATAACTATCCCTCAATATGCAACAAAGGGTCACTCCAAAGTCACTAATAGCGGAGAACGAACGACGAGATTATGGTAGGGTATGAAACCACCTCAAAGTTATTCTTTCCAATCAATCCGTTGGGCTATTCCTATAAGTGTCACAAACAGCCCTAGAGTTCGTACTAGAATAACACCTTAAGACACAAATCAACCAAAACCCTACAATCACCTAGATACTCCAATATCACCTCAAGTATCCGTGGGTATGATTATAAGATATGCATCACACAATCTCAGATTCATCTATTCAACCAACACAAAGGACCTCAAAGAGTGCCCCAAAGTTCTACCGAAGAATCACGACGAAAACGTGTGCCAACCCCTATGCATAGGTTCATGGGCGGAACCCGTAAGTTGATCACCAAAACATACATCAAGTGAATCACGTGATATCCCATTGTCGCCACAGATACGCACGGCAAGACATACATCAAGTGTTCTCAAATCTTTAAAGACTCAATCCGATAAGATAACTTCAAAGGGGAAACTCAATTCATTACAAGAGAGTAGAGGGGGGAAGAAACATCATAGGATCCAAATATAATAGCAAAGCTCGCGATACATCAAGATCGTACCATCTCAAGAACACGAGAGAGAGAGATCGAACACATAGCTACTGGTACATACCCTCATCCCCGAGGGAGAACTACTCCCTCCTTGTCACGGAGAGCACCGGGATGATGAAGATGGCCACCGGAGAGAGATTGCCCCCTCCGACAGGGTGCCAGAACGGGTCTAGATTGGTTTTCGGTGGCTACGGAGGCTTCTGGCGGCGGAACTCCCGATCTATTGTGCTCACGGATGTTTTTAGGGTATATGGAGATATATAGGCGGAAGAAGTATGTCAGGGGGTCACGAGGGGCTCACGTGGGTGGAGGGCGGGCCCCCCTGCCTCGTGACCTCCTCGCAGATCCCCCGACATGCACTCCAAGTCTTCTGGGCTTCTTTTCTTCCAAAAATGAGTTCCGTGAAGTTTCAGGTCAATTGGACTCCGTTTGATTTTCCTTTTCTTTGAAACCCTAAAACAGGGTAAAAATAGAAACTGGCACTGGGCTCTGGGTTAATAGGTTAGTCCCAAAAATGATATAAAAGTGTATAATAAAACCCATAAACATTCAAAACAGTAGATAATACAGCATGGAGCAATCAAAAATTATAGATACATTGGAGACGTATCAGCATCCCCAAGCTTAATTCCTGCTCGTCCTCGAGTAGGTAAATGATAAAAGAAAGAATTTTTGATGTGGAATGCTAGTTGGCATAATTTCAATGTGATTCTTCTTAATTGTGGTATGAATATTCAGATCCATAAGATTCAAGACAAAAGTTCATATTGACATAAAAATGCTAATACTTCAAGCATACTAACTAAGCAATTATGTCTTCTCAAAATAACATGGCCAAAGAAAGTTCATCCCCACAAAATTCATATAGTTTAGTCATGTTTCATTTTCGTCACACAAGAATGCTCTCATCATGCACAACCCCGATGACAAGCCAAGCAATTGTTTCATACTTTAGTAATCTCAAACCTATAAACCTTCACGCAATACATGAGCGCGAGCCATGGACATAGCACTATGGGTGGAATAGAATAATGAGGGGGTTATGTGGAGAAGACAAAAAGGAGAAAGTCTCACATCAACGAGGCTAGTCAATGGGCTATGGAGATGCCCACCGATTGATGTTAATGCAAGGAGTAGGGATTGCCATGCAACGGATGCACTAGAGCTATAAATGTATGAAAGCTCAACAAAAGAAACTAGTGGGTGTGCATCCAACTTGCTTGCTCACGAAGACCTAGGGCACTTGAGGAGGCCCATTGTTGGAATATACAAGCCAAGTTCTATAATGAAAAATTCCCACTAGTATATGAAAGTGATAACATGAGAGACTCTCTACTATGGAGATCATGGTGGTACTTTGAAGCACAAGTGTGGTAAAAGGATAGTAACATTGTCCCTTCTCTCTTTTTCTCACATTTTTTGGGCCTTCTCGTTTTTTAATGGCCTTTCTCTTTTTTTTGGGCCTTCTCTTTTTTATGGCCTTTTTTAATTCCTCACTTGGGACAATGCTCTAATAATGATGATCATCACACTTATATTTATTTACAACTCAATGATTACAACTCGATACTAGAACAAAGATGACTCTATATGAATGCCTCCGGCGGTGCACCGGGATATGCAATGGACCAAGAGTGACATGTATGAAAGAATTATGAATGGTGGCTTGCTACGTCTTGAGCTTGCGTTGGTTTTCCCCGAAGAGGAAGGGATGATGCAGCAGACTAGTGTAAGTATTTCCCTCAGTTTTTGAGAACCAAGGTATCAATCCAGTAGGAGCCCACGCTCAAGTCCCTCATACCTGCGCAAGGCGATAGCTACTCGCAACCAACGCGATTAGGGGTTGTCAAGCCCTTCACGGTCACTTACGAGAGTGAGATATGATAGATATAATATTTTTGGTATTTTTGGTATAAAGATGCAAAGTAAAAAGTAAAGGCAAAGTAAAAAAAGCAAAGCAAGATTAAAGTGATGGAGATTGATATGATGAGAATAGACCCGGGGGCCATAGGTTTCACTAGTGGCTTCTCTCAAGAGCATAAGTATTCTACGGTGGGTGAAAAAATTACTGTTGAGCAATTGACAGAATTGACCATAGTTATGAGGATATCTAGGCATGATCATGTATATAGGCATCACGTCCGTGACAAGTAGATCAAAACGATTCTGCATCTACTACTATTACTCCACTCATCGACCGCTATCCAGCATGCATCTAGAGTATTAAGTTAAAAACAGAGTAACGCCTTAAGCAAAATGACATGATGTAGAGAGATAAATTCATGCAATATGAAATAAACCCCATCTTGTTATCCTCGATGGCAACGATATAATACGTGCCTTGCTGTGTTGGGTTTCGTAGTAATTTCAAAAAAATTCCTACGCACACGCAAGATCATGGTGATGCATAGCAACGAGAGGGGGAGAGTGTGATCTACGTACCCTTGTAGATCGACAACGGAAGCGTTAACTTGGTTGATGTAGTCGTACGTCTCCACGGCGCGACCGATCAAGCACCGAAACTACGGCACCTTCGAGTTCTAGCACACGTTCAGCTCGATGACGATCCCCGGACTCCGATCCAGCAAAGTGTCGGGGAAGAGTTCCGTCAGCACGACGGCGTGGTGATGATCTTGATGTACTACCGTCGCAGGGCTTCACCTAAGCACTGCTACAATATTATAGAGGACTATGGTGGAAGGGGGCACCGCACACGGCTAAGAATATGATCACGTGGATCAACTTGTGTCTCTAGGGGTGCCCCGTGCCTCCGTATATAAAGGCTCAAAGGGGGGGCTGGCCGGCCAAGAGGTGGCGCGCCAGGAGGAGTCCTACTCCTTCCGGGAGTAGGACTCCCCCCTTTCCTAGTTGGAATAGGATTCGCGGAGGGGGAAAAAAGGAGAGAGAGGAGGAAGGGGGGCCGGCCCCCTCTCCATGTCCTATTCGGACCAAGGGGGGGAGGGGCGCGCGGCCCATCTATGGCCACCTCTCCTCTCTTCCACTAAGGCCCACTAAGGCCCATATACCTCCCGGGGGGTTCCGGTAACCTCCCTGTACTCCGGTAAAATCCCGATTTCACCCGGAACACTTCCGATATCCAAACATAGGCTTCCAATATATCAATCTTTATGTCTCGACCATTTCGAGACTCCTCGTCATGTCCGTGATCACATCCGGGACTCCGAACAACCTTCGGTACATCAAAATGCATAAACTCATAATATAACTGTCATCGTAACCTTAAGCGTGCGGACCCTATGGGTTCGAGAATAATGTAGACATGACCGAGACACGTCTCCGGTCAATAACCAATAGCGGAACCTGGATGCTCATATTGGCTCCTACATATTCTACGAAGATCTTTTATCGGTCAGACCGCATAACAACATACGTTGTTCCCTTTGTCATCGGTATGTTACTTGCCCGAGATTCGATCGTCGGTATCCCATACCTAGTTCAATCTCGTTACCGGCAAGTCTCTTTACTCGTTCCGTAATACATCATCCCGCAACTAACTCATTAGTTGCATTGCTTGCAAGGCTTAAGTGATGTGCATTACCGAGAGGGCCCAGAGATACCTCTCCGACAATCGGAGTGACAAATCCTAATCTCGAAATACACCAACCCAACATGTACCTTTGGAGACACCTATAGAGCTCCTTTATAATCACCCAGTTACATTGTGACGTTTGGTAGCACGCAAAGTGTTCCTCCGGCAAACGGGAGTTGCATAATCCCATAGTCATAGGAACATGTGTAAGTCATGAAGAAAGCAATAGCAACATACTATACGATCGGGTGCTAAGCTAATGGAATGGGTCATGTCAATCAGATCATTCAACTAATGATGTGATCCCGTTAATCAAATAACAACTCTTTGTCCATGGTTAGGAAACATAACCATCTTTGATTAACGAGCTAGTCAAGTAGAGGCATACTAGTGACACTCTGTTTGTCTATGTATTCACACATGTATTATGTTTCCGGTTAATACAATTCTAGCATGAATAATAAACATTTATCATGAAATAAGGAAATAAATAATAACTTTATTATTGCCTCTAGGGCATATTACCTTCATGCTGTCCCTTCTGTCACTGGGTAAGGACACCACAAGATCGAACCCAAAGCTAAGCACTTCTCCCCATGGCAAGAACTACCAATCTAGTTGGCCAAACCAAACGGATAATTCAAAGAGACTTGCAAAGATAACCAATCATACATAAAAGAATTCAGAGAAGATTCAAATATTATTCATAGATAGACTTGATCATAAACCCACAATTCATCGGTCTCAACAAACACACCGCAAAAAGAAGATTACATCGAATAGATCTCCACAAGAGAGGGGGAGAACTTTGTATTGAGATTCAAAGAGAGAGAAGAAGCCATATAGCTACTAACTATGGACCCGAAGGTCTAAGCTAAACTACTCACACTTCATCGGAGAGGCTATGATGATGTAGAAGCCCTCCGTGATGACGGCCCTCTTCCGGTGGAGCTCCAGAACAGGCCCCGAGATGGGTTCTCATGGATACAGAAAGTTGCGGCGGTGGAATTAGGTTTTTGGCTCCTGTTCTGATCGTTTGGGGGTACGTGTGTATATATAGGAGAAAGAAGTACGCTGGAGGAGCAACGAGGGGCCCACGAGGCAGGGGGCGCGCCCTAGGGGGGGCACCCCCCACCCTCGTGACCACCTCTTTTGTTCCTTGGAGCAGGGTCCAAGTCTCCTGGATCACGTTCGGTGAGAAAATCACGTTCCCGAAGATTTTATTCCGTTTGGACTCCGTTTGATATTCCGTTTATCCGAAACACTGAAATAGGCAAAAAACAACAATTCTGGGCTGGGCCTCCGGTTAATAGGTTAGTCCCAAAAATAATATAAAAGTGGAAAATAAAGCCCAATATAGTCCAAAACAGTAGATAATATAGCATGGAGCAATCAAAAATTATAGATACGTTGGAGACGTATCAGGCATCCCCAAGCTTAATTCCTGCTCGTCCTCAAGTAGGTAAATGATAAAAAGAGAATTTTTTATGCGGAGTGCTACTTGGCATAATTTCAATGTAAATCTTCTTAATTGTGGTATGAATATTCACATTAGAAAGATTCAAGACAAAAGTTTATATTGACATAAAAAATAATAAAACTTCAAGCATACTAATAAAGCAATTATGTCTTCTCAAAATAACAGGGCCAAAGAAAGTTATCCCTACAAAATCATATAGTCTGGATATGCTCCATTTTCACCACACAAAGTATTTAAATCATGCACAACCCCGATGACAAGCCAAGCAATTGTTTCATACTCTAACTTTTTCAAAACTTTTTCAATCTTCACGCAATACATGAGCTTGAGCCATGGATATAGCACTATAGGTGGAATAGAATGGTGGTTGTGAAGAAGACAAAAAGGAGAAGATGGTCTCACATCAACTAGGCGTATCAACGGGCTATGGAGATGCCCATCAATAGATATCAATGTGAGTGAGTAGGGATTGCCATGCAACAGATGCACTAGAGCTATAAGTATATGAAAGCTCAAAAAGAAACTAAGTGGGTGTGCATCCAACTTGCTTGCTCATGAAGACCTAGGGTAATTTTTGAGGAAGCCCATCATTGGAATATACAAGCCAAGTTATATAATGAAAAATTCCCACTAGTATATGAAAGTGATAACATGAGAGACTCTCTACTATGAAGATCATGGTGCTACTTTGAAGCACAAGTGTGGTAAACGGATAGTAACATTGTCCCTTCTCTCTTTTTCTCTCATCATTTTTTTATTTGGGACTTTTCTCTTTTTTATGGCCTCTTTTTTTTATTTGGGCTTCTTTGGCCTCTCTTTTTTTTTCGTCCGGAGTCTCATCCCGACTTATGGGGGAATCATAGTCTCCATCATTCTTTCCTTACTGGGACAATGCTCTAATAATGATGATTATCACACTTTTATTTTTCTTATAACTCAACAATTACAACTCGATACTTAGAACAAAATATGACTCTATGTGAATGCATCCGGCGGTGTACCGGGATATGCAATATGACAATGATAAATGTGTCATGAACGGAACGGTGGAAAGTTGCATGGCAATATATCTCGGAATGGCTATGGAAATGCCATAATAGGTAGGTATGGTGGCTGTTTTGAGGAAGGTATATGGTAGGTGTATGATACCGACGAAAGGTGCGCGGTATTAGAGAGGCTAGTAAAGGTGGAAGGGTGAGAGTGCGTATAATCCATGGACTCAACATTAGTCATAAAGAACTCATATACTTATTGCAAAAATCTAGAAGTTATCAAAGCAAAGTATTACGCGCATGCTCCTAGGGGGATAGATTGGTAGGAAAAGACCATCGCTCGTCCCCGACCGCCACTCATAAGAAAGACAATCAATAAATAAATCATGCTCCGACTTATCACATAACGGTTCACCATACGTGCATGCTACGGGAATCACAAACTTTAACACAAGTATTATTTAAATTCACAACTACTCAACTAGCATGACTTTAATATTATCACCTCCATATCTCAAAACAATTATTATGCTTCAATCTTTTCTTAGTATTCAACACACTCAAAAGAAAGTTTCACAAATCTTGAATACCAAGCATATTATTATTAAGCAAATTACCATGCTATTAAGAGACTCTCAAAATAATTTAAGTGAAGCATGAGAGATCAATAGTTTTAAAACGAATCCACCACCGTGCTCTAAAAGGTCTAAGTGAAGCACATAGAGCAAAATTATAACGCTCAAAAGATATAAGTGAAGCACATAGAGCAAAACTACTACACTCAAAAGATATAAGTGAAGCACATAGAGTATTCTATCAAATTTTAATTCATCTATGACTCTCTCAAAAGGTGTGTACAGCAAGGATGATTGTGGCATACTAATACACAAAGACACAAATAATGCAAGACGCTCCAAGCAAAACACATATCATGTTGGTGAATAAAAATATAGCTCCAAGTAAATTACCGATGGAAGTGGACGAAAGAGGGGATGCCTCCCGGGGCATCCCCAAGCTTTGACTTTTTGGTGTCCTTGGATTATCTTGGGGGTTCCATGGGCATCCCCAAGATTAGGCTCTTGCCACTCCTTGTTCCATGATCCATCAAAAGAATTCACCCAAAACTTGAAAATTCACAACACAAAACTCAAAATAGAAAACTCGTGAGCTCCGTTAGCGAAAGAAAACAAAAGACCACTTCAAGGTACTGTAATGAACTCATTCTTTATTTATATTGGTGTTAAACCTACTGTATTCCAACTTCTCTATGGATTATAAACTATTTTACTAGCCATAGATTCATCAAAATAAGCAAACAACACACGAAAAACAGAATCTGTCAAAAACAGAACAGTCTGTAGTAATCTGTAGCTAGCGCAAGATCTGGAACCCCCAAAATTCTAAAATAAATTGATGGACATGAGGAATTTATCTATTAATCATCTTCAAAAATAATTAACTAAATATCACTCTTAAAATAAAAATGACAGCAGTTCTCGCGAGCGCTAAAGTTTCTGTTTTTTACAGCAAGTTCAAAAAGACTTTCCCCAAGTCTTCCCAACAGTTCTACTTGGCACAAACACTAATTAAACACAAAAAACACAACCAAAACAGAGTCTAAATAATTTATTTATTACTAAACAGGAGCAAAAGGCAAGGAATAAAAATAAAATTGGGTTGCCTCCCAACAAGCGCTATCGTTTAACGCCCCTAGCTAGGCATAAAAGCGAGGATAGATCTAGGTATTGCCATCTTTGGTAGGCAATCCATAAGTGGCTCTCATGATAGTTTCATATGGTAATTTTATTTTATTTCTTGGAAAGTGTTCCATTCCCTTTTTTATTGGAAATTGAAATCTAATATTCCCTTCCTTCATATCAATAATCGCACCAACCGTTCTAAGGAAAGGTCTACCAAGAATAATAGGGCAAGAAGGATTGCAATCTATATCAAGAACAATGAAATCTACGGGCACATAATTCCTATTTGCAACAATAAGAACATCATTAATCCTTACCATAGGTTTCTTAATAGTGGAATCCGCAAGATGCAAGTTTAGAGAGCAATCATCAAAGTTACGGAAATCTAGTAAATCACACAAAGTCTTGGGAATAGTAGAGACACTAGCACCCAAATCACAAATCACACAAAGCATAAAACTCATGATCTTTAATTTTAATTTTAATAGTTGGTTCCCACTCATCATAGAGTTTTATAGGGATAGAAACTTTCAACTCAAGTTTTTCTTCATAAGATTGCATCAAGGCATCAACAATATGTTCGGTGAAGGCTTTATTTTGACTATAAGCATGTGGAGAATTTAGCACGGATTGCAACAAGGAAATACAATCAATTAAAGAGCAACTTTCATAATTAAATTCCTTGAAATCCAATATAGTGGGTTTAGCAACATCTAGATTTTTATTTCTTTCAATCCCACTTTCATCAATTTCATCATTAAGATCTAAACACTTCGAATTTTTAGAACGCCTTCTAGGTAAAGGAAGATCATATTCAGTTTCATCAAGATTCATATTGCAAAATAAAGATTTAATAGGAGACACATCAATAACTTTTAGATCTTCATCTTGATTTTCATAGGTATTGGAAGAACACGCTTTAATAAAGGCATCTTTGGAAGCACGCATCCTAGCGGTTCTTTCTTTACACTCATCAATTGAAATTCTCATGGCTTTTAGAGACTGATTGATATCATGCTTAGGTGGAATAGATCTAAGTTTCAAAGAATCAACATCAAGAGCAATTCTATCAATGTTCCTAGCCAAATCATCAATCTTAAGCAATTTTTCTTCAATCATAGCATTAAAATTCTTTTGAGAAGATATAAATTCTTTAATATTAGATTCAAAATCAGAGGGTATCTTATTATAATTTCCGTAAGAGTTATTGTAGGAATTCCCATAATTATTAGAAGGATTACCAGGATATGGCCTAGGATTAAAATTCCCTCTATAAGCGTTGTTACCAAAATTATTCCTACCAAAAAAATTCACATCCATAGATTCATTGTTATTCTCAATCAAAGTAGACAAAGGCATATCATTAGGATCAGAAGAAACACTCTTAGTAGCAAATAATTTCATAAGTTCATCCATCTTTCCACTCAACACATTAATTTCTTCTATCGCATGCACTTTTTTATTAGACGATCTTTCAGTATGCCATTGAGAATAATTAACCATAATATTATCTAGGAGTTTAGTAGCATCTCCTAAAGTGATTTCCATAAAAGTGCCTCCCGCGGCCGAATCTAAAAGATTTCTAGAAGCAAAATTCAATCCGGCATAAATTTTTTGTATAATCATCCACAAATTCAAACCATGAGTAGGGCAATTACGTATCATGAATTTCATTCTCTCCCAAGCTTGTGCAACATGTTCATGATCAAGTTGTTTAAAGTTCATAATATCGTTTCTAAGAGAGATGATCTTAGCGGGAGGAAAATACTTAGAGATAAAAGCATCTTTGCACTTGTTCCATGAATCAATACTATTCTTAGGCAAAGACGAAAACCAAGCTTTAGCATGATCTCTAAGCGAAAAAGGAAATAGCTTCAATTTAATGACATCATTATTGACATCTTTTTTCTTTTGCATATCACATAAATCAACGAAGCTATTCAGATGAGTAGCGACATCTTCACTAGGAAGGCCAGTGAATTGATCTTTCATAACAAGATTCAGCAAAACAGTATTAATTTCATAAGATTCAACATCGGTAAGAGGAGCAATCGGAGTGCTAAGGAAATCATTATTATTGGTATTGGTGAAGTCACACAATTTAGTAGTATCTTGAGCCATTGTGACAAACAAGCAATCTAACACACGAGTAAACAAAAAGGAAACGGGCAAAAAGAGGCAAATAGAGAGGGAGGATAGGGAGAGAGAGAGAGGGTGAATAAAACGGCAAGGGTGAATTGGGGGGAGAAGAAAACGAGAGGCAAATGGAAAATAATGTAATGCGAGAGATAGGGATTGTGATGGGTACTTGGTATGTTGAATTTTTGCGTAGACACCCCGGCAACGGCGCCAGAAATCCTTCTTGCTACGTCTTGAGCTTGCGTTGGTTTTCCCCGAAGAGGAAGGGATGATGCAGCAGAGTAGCGTAAGTATTTCCCTCAGTTTTTGAGAACCAAGGTATCAATCCAGTAGGAGCCCATGCTCAAGTCCCTCGTACCTACACAAAGCGATAGCTACTCGCAACCAACGCGATTAGGGGTTGTCAAGCCCTTCACGGTCACTTACGAGAGTGAGATCTGATAGATATAATATTTTTGGTATAAAGATGCAAAGTAAAAAGTAAAGGCAAGGTAAAAAAGCAAAGCAAGATTAAAGTGATGGAGATTGATATGATGAGAATAGACCCGGGGGCCATAGGTTTCACTAGTGGCTTCTCTCAAGAGCATAAGTATTCTACGGTGGGTGAACAAATTACTGTTGAGCAATTGACAGAATTGAGCATAGTTATGAGAATATCTAGGCATGATCATGTATATAGGCATCACGTCCGTGACAAGTAGATCGAAACGATTCTGCATCTACTACTATTACTCCACTCATCGACCGCTATCCAGCATGCATCTAGAGTATTAAGTTAAAAACAGAGTAACGCCTTAAGCAAGATGACATGATGTAGAGAGATAAATTCATGCAATATGAAATAAACCCCATCTTGTTATCCTCGATGGCAACGATACAATACGTGCCTTGCTGCCCCTTCTGTCACTGGGTAAGGACACCGCAAGATCGAACCCAAAGCTAAGCACTTCTCCCATGGCAAGAACTACCAATCTAGTTGGCCAAACCAAATGGATAATTCGAAGAGACTTGCAAAGATAACCAATCATACATAAAAGAATTCAGAGAAGATTCAAATATTATTCATAGATAGACTTGATCATAAACCCACAATTCATCGATCTCAACAAACACACCGCAAAAAGAAGATTACATCGAATAGATCTCCACAAGAGAGGGGGAGAACTTTGTATTGAGATTCAAAGAGAGAGAAGAAGCCATCTAGCTACTAACTATGGACCCGAAGGTCTGAGGTAAACTACTCACACTTCATCGGAGAGGCTATGATGATGTAGAAGCCCTCCGTGATGACGGCCCTCTTCCGGCGGAGCTCCGGAACAGGCCCCAAGATGGGATCTCGTGGATACAGAAAGTTGCGGCGGTGGAATTAGGTTTTTGGCTCATGTTCTGCTCGTTTGGGGGTACGTGTGTATATATAGGAGGAAGAAGTACGCCGGAGGAGCAACGAGGGGCCCACGAGGCAGGGGCGCGCCCTAGGGGGTGGCGCCCCCCACCCTCGTGACCGCCTCTTTTGTTCCTTGGAGCAGGGTCCAAGTCTTCTGGATCACGTTCGGTGAGAAAATCACGTTCCCGAAGATTTTATTCCGTTTGGACTCCGTTTGATATTCCGTTTATCCGAAGTACTGAACTAGGCAAAAAAACAGCAATTCTAGGCTGGGCCTCCGGTTAATAGGTTAGTCCCAAAAATAATATAAAAGTGGAAAATAAAGCCCAATATAGTCCAAAACAGTAGATAATATAGCATGGAGCAGTCAAAAATTATAGATACGTTGGAGACGTATCATGGCTTTGCCACAAATACTATGTCAACTACATGATCATGCTAAGCAATATGACGATGATGAATGTGTCATGATAACGGAATGGTGGAAAGTTGCATGGCAATATATCTTGGAATGGCTATGGAAATGCCATAATAGATAGGTATGGTGGCTCTTTTGAGGAAGTTATAAGGAGGTTGTTGTGCGACAGAGCGTATCATATCACGGGGTTTGGATGCACCGGCGAAGTTTGCACCAACTCTCAATGTGAGAAAGGGCAATTCACGGTACCGAAGAGGCTAGCAATGATGGAAGGATGAGAGTGCGTATAATCCATGGACTCAACATTAGTCATAAAGAACTCACATACTTATTGCAAAAATCTACAAGTCATTAAAAACCTTGGCACTACGCGCATGCTCCTAGGGGGTAGATTGGTAGGAAAAGACCATCGCTCGTCCCCGACCGCCACTCATAAGTAGGACAATCAAATAACACCTCATGTTTCAAATTTGTTACACAACGTTTACCATATGTGCATGCTACGGGACTTGCAAACTTCAACACAAGTATTTCTCAAATTTACAACTACTCAACTAGCACGACTTTGATATTATCACCTCCATATCTCAAAACAATCATCAAGCATCAAACTTCTCTTAGTATTCAATACACTCATAAGAAAGTTTTATTATTCTTGAATACCTAGCATATTAGGATTTTAAGCAAATTACCATGCTATTAAGACTATCAAAATAATCTAAGTGAAGCATGAGAGTTCATCTATTTCTTCAAAATAAAACTACCACCATGCTTTAAAAGATACAAGTGAAGCACTAGAGCAAATGACAAACTACTCCGAAAGATATAAGTGAAGATCAATGAGTAGTCGAATAATTATGCAACTATGTGAAGACTCTCTAACATTTAAGAATTTCAGATCTTGGTATTTTATTCAAACAGCAAGCAAAGCAAAATAAAATGACATTCTAAGAATGGCAAACATCATGTGAAGAAACTAACCGATAGTTGTTGAAGAAGAAAGGTGGGATGCCAACTGGGCATCCCCAAGCTTAGACGCTTGAGACTTCTTGAAATATCATCTTGGGGTGCCTTGGGCATCCCCAAGCTTGAGCTTTTGTGTCTCCTTAATTCCTCTCATATCACGGTCTCCCTAAATCTCAAAAGCTTCATCCACACAAAACTCAACAAGGACTCGTGAGATAAGTTAGTATAAACCATTGCAAAAACCTTATCATACTCTACTGTAGCAAATCACTAAAATTATTATTCAACGTTGCATACTAAATGCCTCTGCATATTTAATAGTCCTATCCTCAAATAGAATCATTAAAGAAGCAAACATATGCAAACATAACAGCAATCTGCCTAAACAGGACAGTCTGTAAAGAATGCAGCAACATCCATACTTACCTAGCTCCAAAAATTATGAAAGAAACTTCCCACTGTAGTAAATTTATCAGAGCTTAATATGCAAAAGGTTTCAACATTTTATCACATTCTGACTTTTCTAGGGAATTATTGCAACAACGGTAAACTTTCTGTTTTCAAACAGCGACATGTATACTTGTAACATAGGCATAGTAAAGGCTATCAATGCCACTTCTATTGAAATAAAAGATGCAAAACATTGTTCTAAATAACAGCAATCAAATCCTAACAAAATAAATTGACACTCCAAGCAAAACACATATCACGTGGCGAATAAAAATATAGCTCTAAGTAAAGTTACCGATGAATGAAGACGAAAGAGGGGATGCCTTCCGGGGCATCCCCAAGCTTAGGCTCTTGGCTATCCTTGAATATTACCTTGGGGTGCCTTGGGCATCCCCAATATTAGGCTCTTGCCACTCCTTATTCCATAGTCCATCGAATCCTTACCCAAAACTTGAAAACTTCACAACACAAAACTTAAAGTAGAAAACTCGTGAGCTCCGTTAGTATAAGAAAATAAATCACCACTTCAAGGTACTGTAATGAACTCGTTCTTTATTTATATTGGTGTTAAACCTACTTTATTACAAATTATCTATGGTTTATAAACTATTTTACTAGCCATAGATTCATCAAAATAAGCAAACAACACACAAAAAACAGAATCTGTCAAAAACAGAACAGTCTGTAGTAATCTGGATCAAACGTATACTTCTGGAACTCATAAAATTCTCAAATAAATTTATTGGCCTGAAGAATTTATCTATTAATCATCTTCAAAAACAATTAACTAAATAGCACTCTCCAAAAAAAATGGCAGCAATTCTCGTGAGCGCTAAAGTTTCTGTTTTTTACAGCATGATCAACAAAACTTTCCCCAAGTCTTCCCAAAGGTTCTACTTGGCACAAACACTAATTAAAAGCATAAAACCACATCTAAACAGAGTCTAGATGAATTATTCATTACTAAACAGGAGCGAAAGCAAGGAACAAATATAAAATTGGGTTGCCTCCCAACAAGCGCTATCGTTTAACGCCCCTAGCTAGGCATGATGATTTCAATGATGCTCACATAAAGGATAAGAATTGTAACATAGAGAGAGCATCATGAAGAATATTACTAGCACATTTAAGCCTAACCCTCTTCCTATGCATAGGGATTTTGTGAGCAAACAACTTGTGGGAACAATAATCAACTAGCATATGAGGGCAAAACAAGCATAACTTCAAAACTTTAAGCACATAGAGAGGAAACTTGATATTATTGCAATTCCTACAAGCATATATTCCTCCCTCATAATAATTTTCAGTAGCATCATCAATGAATTCAACAATATAACCAGCACCTAAAGCATTCTTTTGATGATCTACAAGCATAGAAATTATATTACTCTCCACATAAGCAAAATTCTTCTCATTCGGGATAGTGGGAGTATCATAAGAGACTTGGATACTATAAATTGTTTCCACATTAAAAGAGTAATGTTCAGAGAAGGGATATTCATAATCATGATAAGTTTTATAAATATAATCACTACTTTTTATAGCATATGTATCATCACAATAATTATCATAAGCAGGAGGCATGCTATCATCATTATAAATTTGCATATCAAAACTTGGGAGACTAAAAATATCATCTTCATTAAGCGTAGCATCCCCAAGCTTGGGACAAACATTAATTGCAGCAAATATATTCTCAAAAACATCATCTTCATCCCCAAGCTTGGGCCTTTTCATATTATAAGCATAATCACTCTCATCATTAATAGTATGGATAGCACCAATAGTATAGCAATTATCATATTCGTCCAAGCAAGTGCCAAAAAGATTTTCAAGGTCATAAGAAGTATCATTATCTTCCACAATTATATTTTTATGAGGCACAATAGTAATAGGAGCAGCATTATTTGAGAGAGATATCTTTTTACCTCTCTTCCTTTTTATTTTCTTCTTCTTCACCACATCATGGGTGGGTTCAATCCTCTTTTTGGAGCTCCTTATTAATGAGATTGGTTGAATAGGAGGCTCCTCCTCGTTACCTGATTCATCATAAGAAGTAATAGGAGGATATTGCGAAGTCTCTTCCCTTTCATTAGTATTCTCTTCATCTTCTATTTGCTTTCTTTTCTTTATGTAGTTGGCAATATAAGGATTTTCAATACAATTCACCGCACAATACATATAAATTTTCTCTAGGTCAAAATGAAGAACTTTATCAAGGGAAAATTTTGGAATATCCTTAGTTATACGTTTCATTTCTTCATAACCCAAGAGCAAACTAAGTTCATTATGATGTGCAAGGGAAATCAAGTCATCACAATTTTTGGACACGATACGATCATGAAACAATTTGCATTGGGTATTGAAATGATCATGTTCATTGCAAAGCTCACAAGTATGGCCAATATAATTTAAATTTTCAGCACATTCATCTAGCTCTTCTTGCAACAATTTGGTTTCTAAATACTTATGCCTCTTGTAATATCTATCTTCCCTATTTGGTGTGTACTTACAAACCCAATGCACTCCACAAAAATTGACATGTTTATAGGAGACATTTTCATCATAACTAGTGCAATCATCATTAGTATCATGGATATTCAAAGAATTCGTACTAAGAACATTGCAATCATGCTCATCATTCAAATATTTAGTGCCAAACATTTTATAGATTTCTTCTTCTAGCACTCGAGCACAATTATACTTTCCATCATACTCACGAAAGATATTAAAAAGGTGAAGCATATGAGACAAACTCAATTCCATTTTTATAGTTTTCTTTTATAAACTAAACTAGTGATAAAACAAGAAACTGAAAGACTCGATTGCAAGATCTAAAGATATACCTTCAAGCGCTAACCTCCTTGGCAACGGTGCCAGAAAAGAGCTTGATATCTACTACACAACCTTCTTCTTGTAGACGTTGTTGGGCCTCCAAGTGCAGAGGTTTGGAGGACAGTAGCAAATTTCCCTCAAGTGGATGACCTAAGGTTTATCAATCCGTAGGAGGCATAGGATGAAGATGGTCTCTCTCAAGCAACCCTGCAACCAAATAACAAAGAGTCTCTTGTGTCCCCAACACACCCAATACAATGGTAAATTGTATAGGTGCACTAGTTCGGCGAAGAGATGGTGATACAAGTGCAATATGGATAGTAGATAATAGTATTTTAATCTGAAATTATAAAAACAGCAAGGTCACTAATGATAAAAGTGAGCGTAAACGGTATTGCAATGCGTGGAAATAAGGCCTAGGGTTCATACTTTCGCTAGTGCAAGTCCTCTCAACAATAATATCATAATTGGATCACATAACTATCCCTCAACATGCAACAAAGAGTCACTCCAAAGTCACTAATAGCGGAGAACAAACGAAGAGATTATGGTAGGGTACGAAACCACCTCAAAGTTATTCTTTCCAATCAATCCGTTGGGCTATTCCTATAAGTGTCACAAACAGCCCTAGAGTTCGTACTAGAATAACACCTTAAGACACAAATCAACCAAAACCCTACAGTCACCTAGATACTCCAATGTCACCTCAAGTATCTGTGGGTATGATTATACGATATGCATCACACAATCTCAGATTCATCTATTCAACCAACACAAAGGACCTCAAAGAGTGCCCCAAAGTTCTACCGGAGAATCACGACGAAAACGTGTGCCAACCCCTATGCATAGGTTCATGGGTGGAACCCGCAAGTTGATCACCAAAACATACATCAAGTGAATCACGTGATATCCCATTGTCACCACAGATACGCACGGCAAGACATACATCAAGTGTTCTCAAATCTTTAAAGACTCAATCCGATAAGATAACTTCAAAGGGGAAACCCAATTCATTACAAGAGAGTAGAGGGGGGAAGAAACATCATAGGATCCAAATATAATAGCAAAGCTCGCGATACATCAAGATCTTACCATCTCAAGAACATGAGAGAGAGAGAGAGAGATCGAACACATAGCTACTGGTACATACCCTCAGCCCCGAGGGAGAACTACTCCCTCCTCGTCATGGAGAGCACCGGGATGATGAAGATGGCCACCGGAGAGAGATTGCCCCCTCCGACAGGGTGCCGGAACGGGTCTAGATTGGTTTTCGGTGGCTACGGAGGCTTCTGGCAGCAGAACTCCCTATCTATTGTGCTCACGGATGTTTTTAGGGTATATGGAGATATATAGGCGGAAGAAGTACGTCAGGGGGGCCACGAGGGGCTCACGAGGGTGGAGGGCGCGCCCAGGGGGGTGGGCACGCCCCCTGCCTCGTGACCTCCTCGCAGATCCCCCGACGTGCACTCCAAGTCTTCTGGGCTTCTTTCCTTCCAAAATGAGTTCCGTGAAGTTTCAGGTCAATTGGACTCCGTTTGATTTTCCTTTTCTTTGAAACCCCAAAACAGGGTAAAAACAGAAACTGGCACTGGGCTCTGGGTTAATAGATTAGTCCCAAAAATGATATAAAAGTGTATAATAAAGCCCATAAACATTCAAAACAGTAGATAATATAGCATGGAGCAATCAAAAATTATAGATACGTTGGAGACGTATCAACCAGCAGCCTCATGGTGGGAGAATTACACTGTCACCTACCCTATAGCCACGGTGACATGGGACCAGTTTCAGCAAGCCTTCCGTACAGCTCATGTCTCAACTGGAGCAATGAGTATGAAGAAGCGGGAGTTTCGCAACTTACGCCAGGGGAACCGTACTGTGGCTCAGTACGCGGATGAGTTTAGCAAGTTATCTCGCTATGCCCCTGATGATGTGGCCACAGATGCCGCAAAGTAGGAGAAGTTTATGGAAGGGCTGAATGATGAGATGAGCATGCAGTTGATGGTGGCAACATTCAACAACTACCAGGAGTTGGTAGATAAGGCTCTTATGATTGAAGGGAAGCAGCAGCAGATTGAGAGCCGTAAGAGGAAGTATGGACAAGGGAGGTATAACTCAGGAGCTCAGCAGAAACCTCGCCTAACCCCTAACTCGGGAGGACTTGTTCATAACCATGGAGGCCACACCCATAATGGAGGAAGTAACCATAATCATACTGGCCCAAGGAATGGGAATGGGAATGGAGCAAGCAACAATCAGAACCGCCCCAATCCAGCCACACCCACCAAGAGAGACCTAAGCCACGTTACTTGTTTCAAGTGCGGGAAGACTGGACACTATGCCACGGAGTGCCCTGAAGGAAAGAATGGAAACGGAAATGGGAGCGATGGGAAGAAGCCCAATCCATTCAACAAAGGACAAGTAAACCACGTTAACATGGAGGAAGTTGAAGAGCAGCTAGACGCGGTTATAGGTAAGTTTTTGGTTAAGTCATTTACCGCTCTTGTTCTTTTTGATACTGGTGCATCGCATTCATACATATCAAGGGAATACGTGGATAAGTTTAAACTACCGACCCAAACCCTTAGGACCCCTCTGTTAGTAAGTTCACCTGGAGCAGAGTATATGGCTAGTCGATGGTGCCACCAGATACCCTTAACCATTGGCAACCATGTTTTTCCGTCCGACCTAATAATCTTGGAGTCACAAGGATTGGATGTGATATTAGGAATGGACTGGATGTCAAAGTATGGAGGAAGCATTGACTGTGTTAGTAAGTCAATTTGTCTCACCGCCCCGGAGGGAAAAAGGATCAAGTATGTATCTAGGCATGCGCCAAGAAGTAGCCAAGTAAATACCCTCACGGGAGTTGTTCAGGAGGAAGTGCCTGTAGTAAAGGATTACCCGGATGTTTTTCCAGAGGAGTTACCAGGCATGCCACCGGATCGAGATATCGAGTTTTTGATAGAATTATTACCAGGAACAGGGCCAATATCCAAGAGACCCTATCGGATGCCCGCGAATGATCTGGAGGAGATTAAGAAACAGATCAAGGAGTTATTGGAGAAAGGTTACATTCAACGGAGTTCATCACCATGGGGAGCCCCAGTGCTTTTGGTTGAGAAGAAGGATAAGTCCCTAAGAATGGTTGTTGATTATCGGGCATTGAATGAAGTGACGATCAAGAACAAGTACCCATTGCCGATGATCAATGATCTGTTTGATCAGCTGCAATGAGCTAAGGTGTTTTCGAAGATCGATCTGCGATCAGGATACCATCAGTTGAAGATTCGCAAGAAGGATATACCAAAGACAGCCTTCACCACACGGTACGGGTTATACGAATATACGGTCATGTCGTTTGGACTGACTAACGCCCCTGCCTACTTCATGAGGATGATGAACAAGGTGTTCATGGAGTATTTGGACAAGTTTGTTGTGGTGTTCATTGATGATATAATGGTATATTCGAAGAACAAGGAGGAGCACAAGGAGCATTTGCATTTAGTTCTCGAGAAACTCAGGGAACACTAGTTGTATGCCAAGTTCAGCAAATGCGAGTTTTGGTTGAAGGAAGTCGGATTCCTTGGACATGTTATATTAGGAGAAGGTACAGCAGTAGACCCCACCAAGGTTCAGCCAGTCACTGAATGGTTGGCACCCACTTCAGTTAGCGAGATCCGCAGTTTTCTTGGACTCGCAGGATACTATCGGAGATTTATTGAGAATTTTTCCAAGATCGCGAAGCCAATGACGGAATTATAGAAGAAGGATACCAAGTTTAAATGGACGGAAGATTGCGAGGCAAGTTTCCAGGAGATGAAGAAACGTTTGACTATAGCCCCAGTGCTGACACTGCCAGATATACGTAAGATTTTCAAGTGTATTGCGACGCCTCTCGCTTAGGACTTGGAAACATGCTTATGCAGGACGGAAGAGTTGTTTCATATGCCTCATGACAACTAAAACCGCACGGATTGAATTATGTCACGCATGATTTGGAGCTAGCAGCCGTAGTGCATGCGTTGAAGACCTGGAGGCATTACCTTATTGGAAACCATTGTGATGTGTACACGGATCATAAAAGTTTGAAGTACATCTTCACACAGAAGGAACTGAACCTTAGGCAGAGAAGATGGTTGGAGCTTATAAAGGATTATGACATGAAGCTTCACTATCATCCAGGAAAGGCCAATGTCGTAGCAGACGCGTTGAGCCGGAAGAGTTATGCTAATACCCTAGAAAGCACGGGATTGCCGAAGGAGTTAGCAGAGGATCTCCGGGAACTTCGATTGGAGATTGTTCCTAGAGGTTTTGTTGCAACAATGGAGGTTCATTCTACATTGTTAGGAAAGATTCGAGAAGCTCGGAAGGATGACAAAGAGATTGCGGAGATAAAAGAGAAAATGAGCGAAGGAAAGGCCAAAGGTTTTCGTGAGGATGAGCACAACACCTTATGGTTTGAGGACCGTGTTTATGTGCCCAATAACACAGAGATCAGGAAATTAATACTTCAGGAGGCTCATGACTCACCATACTCGATACACCCCGGAAACACCAAGATGTATTTGGATTTGAAGGAACATTTCTAGTGGACAGGGATGAAGAAGGATATCACCGAGTATGTAGCCGTATGTGACGTATGTCAGAGAGTGAAGGCAGAGCATCAAAAGCCAGCAGGATTGCTACAGCCTATGCCAATACCCGAATGGAAGTGGGATAAACTTGGCATGGATTTTATCACTGGATTGCCCAGGACCAAATCAGGTTATATATGGGTAGTAGTTGATCGCTTGACCAAAGTGGCACACTTTATCCCAGTGAAGACAACTTATACCAGTGCAAAGTTGGCCAAGATATATATGAACAGGATCGCATGTCTGCATGGAGTTCCGAGGACCATCGTATCGGATAGAGGGACACGGTTTACCTCAAAGTTTTGGCATTAGCTGCACCAGACTTTGGGAACGAGATTGGAGTTCAGTACAACATTTCACCCGCAGACGGATGGACAGACCGAGAGAGTCAACCAGATTTTGGACGACATGTTGAGAGCCTATGCGCTAGATTATGGATCTAGTTGGGATGACAATCTGCCTTACGCAGAGTTCTCATACAACAATAGTTACCAAGCTAGTCTGAAGATGGCACCATTCAAAGCCTTGTATGGGCGAAGGTGCAGAACACCATTGATGTGGGAAGAAGTTGGAAACCGACAGTTGTTTGGACCAGACTTGATCAAAGAATCTGAGGAGAAAGTTAAACTGATTCGAGATAGACTGAAGATAGCTCAGTCCAGACAGAAGAGTTATGCAGATTTGAAGCGCAAGGAGGTAGCCTATGAAATTGGAGATAGATCATATCTGCGAGTATCACCTTTGCGAGGAGTGAAACGTTTTGGAGTTAAGGGAAAGTTAGCCCTGAGATTTGTAGGACCGTATCGTGTTTTGGAACGGATGGGAGAAGTTGCCTACAAGTTGGAGTTCCCCGAAGGACTGTCCGGAGTTCACGATGTGTTTCACGTTTCCCAGTTGAAGAAGTGCCATGCTGAGATGGCCAATATACCGCTAAGAGATACCGTACCCTTGGAGGCGATTCAGTTGGACGATTATTTGACTTATGAGGAGAAGCCCGTCAAGATTTTGGAGTTTGCCAGTCGAGTCACCCGCAGCAAGGTTATCAAGTTTTGCAAAGTTCAGTGGAGCCACCATACCGAGGATGAAGCCACACGGGAACGAGAGGATGATCTTCGCAAAGACCACCCACACCTATTTTCTAGCCAACCCGAATCTTGAGGGCGAGATTCATCTTAAGGGGGTAGGTTTGTAACATCACAAATTTTCAATTTGGAATGTTATACATAGATCATTCCTGCATATCATATTTTATTGCATTTTCGTCTCGCGATCCTTGAAATCCTAAGCAACTCAAGGACCCTCGGAGAGAGTTGGGGATTTCCTCGGTTTTCAAATTTGATTTTATCAAATTTTGAAACGAGGATTTTGGTTTTAATTATTTTTCTCCCTGAAAATATTTCATAATAAAATATATGAGAGGAGATAATATGACTTCTCCAAAATAATTGAAATATTGGAGGAAAATATTAAATCAAACATTTGTTTTTATTTGGATTTTATTGCAATTTTGTTTGCATTAGAAAAATTGCACGTTTTTAAAATTGCATTTTAGGGCCAAGAAAATGTTCATCTCGTTCTAAATATTTCATTTAGACGGTGAAAATTTGTTTTGGCATTTTTAGATTTTTATTTTATTTTCTAGGATTTTTTTGTTTCAGCGGAATTTATTTATATAAAAAATGCGTAGTGGCTAACTGGGCCAAAGCCCAGCCGCCAGCCCGCCTCTCCCACGTGCCGTCTCCTTCCAGGAGACCGGGCACGCCGCCGCCGCCCCGACTCAGAGGAGTTCGAGCCGGACTCCACCTCCGCCGCCCCTTGCCCCCTCCCCAAGGCACCCCTCCCCTTTATATACCCACCCCGCCACCGCCACCACCACCCACCCCGCCCGGAGCCACCGCCCGCTGCCGCGCCTCGCCGCCGCCTCGCCCCGCCGTCGCGGCCGCGTCTCGCCAGACCGACGAGGTAGCCGCCATTTTTTTAAAGAAAACCGATCCAATTTTTTAAAGAAAACCCTAGTTCGTTTTTTTCAGTTCGCCAGTTTTTCCCGTTTTTCTTTTTTGCGGACGTTCGTCCGTACGTTCGTTTTAACGAACGGTTTTTGCTCGTTAGTTACAGATAACGAATGCTCGTTCGTTAGTCTGTTCGTCAGTTATCTTTAATCGGATTTTTCTGCGATTATTTCTGATCGCGATTTGTGATCCGATTTTTGTTCTAGTTTATCTTTTGGATCGTTTGTCGGAATCAGGCGATTCAAGTGCCTAGATCTTCGTCTCGAGACCCTCTTTCCGCTTAACCAACTTAAACAAGCTTTTGCTACTGTAAAATTTGATCTAGGTCCAGATTAGTAAACGGAAGTTGTTTTCTTTGCCGTTTGAGTTTCGTTGCTCCGTTCGATTTGATTCTTTTTGCAAACCGGAGTTCTTAAGTTGAACTTTCTGGTTAGATCTTCTTATTTGAGTTTTACCCGTGCTTGTTTGCTTGATTTCTTATGTATGCTATTGTTTGTTTGTGATAGAATTCCCGGAGTGCGAAGCGTGTTATTTGGAGTCCCTAGGTTTCGCGGATCGTCAGCAAGGCAAGTAACACTTTGATCATACCCCTTTATCACCCAGTTTTTATGCATTAGTTCCAATCCTCAAACATTGCATGGTTAGGATGTCATTAACATGTGGGTTGGGAAGTAGTTGATGAGGTAGAACCTATTGCCCTGTTACATTCAAACCCTTGGGAGTTACTTCTACGCGTTGCTTATATTGCTATGCTATGCTCGTAGACGTGGTTTGGGTGAGTGAAATCCATGACAAATGGGAGATTGTTAATTAATGGTTCAACTTAAGGTGGCAACTTAAATACACATCTGGGTGGATTGAGGCACCTGGAGTACCCAGTGTTGCCTATATTTTTTTGGAAATCCCGGAGTACCCGTGTGATCTTCTTATGGACCGCCACCCAGGCTCAAAGGGAACTGAGATGATTCATGCTAGAAACTTCTGTGTGCAGCCACAAGCTATTATGGGCTCTAGCATAGTTGAGTAAGTTACGTGAAGCTCTTGAAGAGGTGGATCAGCAGGTAGTGGGTTGTAGGTTTGGTATGGTCTGCCCGGAGTAGAGAGTTAATGTTTCTGAAAGACCGTGTCTCGGTCATCCGTTTCTCAAACATTATTAGTGCGAGAAATTCAATGGAGGCGATCGAGTCTTGTGGGGAAAAGTGCACAAACCTCTGTAGAGTGTACAAACTAATCATGGTTAGCCGTGTCCCCGGTTATGGACATCTTGAGTATCTAGTACTTGGAGTACCTTAAGTATCTCATCACTCTTAAATTAATATTGTTGGGTTGATAATTACTTTTAATTGGGATTGAGTTGGAGGAACCTTCTCAATGATGTTTCAACTACCATGATAGTTGAATAAAATACATTCCTTTGTTGTAGGAAAAAATTGGCTTTTCACAAAAACTATAACCATAGAGCTTTCCACCAGCCAAATATGCATGTAGTGATAGCATTATTCTGTTCTTGCTCTACTGTGTTACTTTGCCAGCACATTCCATGTGCTGGCCCATTTTCGGGCTGCAATGTATTATGTTGCAGACTTTTCAGACGAGGAGTAAGGTTTGTTAGGTCGTTGCCATGCAGCTCAGCTATGCCGTTGGAGTTGATGGACTCACTTTATCTTCCAAGCCTTCCGCTGTTATCATATTAGATGGCCTTAAGTCATATTTATTGTAATAAGTTCTCTTTGGAGACATTCGATGTAATAAGTGTGTGATTGCTACTCTGTTATAAATCCTCGAGTACTGTGTGTGTCAGCATTACCGATCTAGGGATGACGCTGAAGCACAGAGACTTGACCTTTGAGGTTGGGTCGCTACAGACTGAGATTATAGTTTGTTAGTTTTCAATGAAGTTTCTGATTCATACTTGAGTATGTGAATGAATTGTTACTTTAGCATAAGAGATCATATGACAATATATATATATATATATCGATGTTCTAAGAATGATCATGGTGCCCTCATGTCCGTATTTTATTTTATCGACACCTCTATCTCTAAACATGTGGACATATTTTTCGATTTCGTCTTTCGCTTGAGGACAAGCGAGGTCTAAGCTTGGGGGAGTTGATACGTCCATTTTTCATCATGCTTTTATATCGATATTTATTGCATTATGGGCTGTTATTACACATTATGTCACAATACTTATGCCGTTTCTCTCTTATTTTACAAGGTTTACATGAAGAGGGGGAATGCCGGCAGCTGGAATTCTGGGCTGGAAAAGGAGCAAATATTAGAGACCTATTCTACACATCTCCAAAAGTCCTGAAACTCCACGGGAATTATTTTCAGAATATATAAAAAATATTGGATGAAAGAAGTACCAGAGGGGGCCACCCACCGTCCACGAGGGTGGGGGGCGCGCCCTACCCCCCTGGGCGCGCCCCCTGCCTCGTGGGCCCCCTGGTGGCCCCCTAATGCCCATCTTTGGCTATATGGAGTCTTTATTCGAGGAAAAAATAATAAGCAAGCTCACGGAACGAAACGCCGCCGCCATGAGGCGGAACCTGGGTGGAACCAATCTAGGGCTCTGGCGGAGCTGTTCTGCCAGGGAAACTTCCCTCCGGGAGGGGGAAATCATCACCATCGTCATCACCAACGATCCTCTCATCGGGAGGGGGTCAATCTCCATCAACATCTTCACCAGCACCATCTCATCTCAAACCCTAGTTCATCTCTTGTATCCAATATTTGTATCCAAACCTCAGATTGGTACCTGTGGGTTTCTAGTAGTGTTGATTACTCCTTGTAGTTGATGCTAGTTGGTTTACTTGGTGGAAGATCATATGTTCAAATCCATTATGCATATTAATACCCCCTGATTATGAACATGAATATGATTTGTGAGTAGTTATGTTTGTTCCTGAGGACATGGAGTCTTGCTATAATTAGTCATGTGAATTTGGTATTCGTTCGATATTTTGATGAGATGTATGTTGTATTTCATCTAGTGGTGTCATGTGAACATCGACTACATGACACTTCACCATTGTTTGGGCCTAGAGGAAGGCATTGGGAAGTGATAAGTAGATGATGGGTTGCTAGAGTGACAGAAGCTTAAACCCTAGTTTATGCGTTGCTTCGTAAGGGTCTGATTTGGCTCCATATGTTTCATGCTATGGTTAGGTTTACCTTAACACTTTTGTTGTAGTTGTGGATGCTTGCAATAGGGGTTAATCATAAGTGAGATGCTTGTCCAAGGAAGGACAGTACCCAAACACCGGTCCACCCACACATCAAATTATCAAAGTACCGAATGCGAATCATATGAGCGTGATGAAAACTAGCTTGACGATAATTCCCATGTGTCCTCAGGAGCGCTTTCCTTTATATAAGAGTTTGTCCAGGCTTGTCCTTTGCTACAAAAAAGATTGGGCCATATTGCTGCACCTTGTTTACTTTTATTACTTGTTACCCGTTACAAATTACCTTATCACAAAACTATTTGTTACCAATAATTTCAGTGCTTGCAGAGAATACCTTGCTGAAAACTGCTTATCATTTCCTTCTGCTCCTTGTTGGGTTCAACACTCTTACTTATCAAAAAGGCTACGATAGATCCCCTACACTTGTGGGTCATCACCCATGCATCCTGGGTTTTGTAAAGTTTTGCGAAGCAAAGGTAACATCACATGATAACCAAAGGTTCACTCGAATATCATTCATGTGCTCATACGGATCGATATGGACGCCCACGGTTCCGCTATCGGTCATTGAACAAACGGTTTCATTCATGTATATGAGTTACCGAACCTATGGGGTCTCAAGCTTAAGATAGTCATGATCTGTTGAGTGTTAGTAAGAGGGGAGTGATGATACTATATTTATGGAATTGTTTCATAAATATTCAGAATAGTTCTGAGAGGATGCAGAAGCGATTAGGGGTCACTAGAAGGGTCTCAGATGGTTCCAAAAATGTTCTGGTGCGAGGACACTTTGGCTGGGCCAAGGGGTAAGGCCCACGAGTCTTTAGGTTGGTGCGAAAGGGGTTTTGCATAGGTCAGGGACCAGACTCTGAGTTGCGTGGCGTTTCCAGAAATGCCAGGAACCTTGGTGTTTCGTGTTGGAAACCGAGGAGGACTCTTGTATTCCAAACCGGCATTGGGGAGGCCCTCTCCACAAGTTATGACCCCATGGCTCGATGCTACCTCTTGAGCTTGCGTTGGTTTTTCCCTTGAAGAGGAAAGGGTGGTGCAGCAAAGTAGAGTAAGTATTTTCCTCGGTTTTGAGAACCAAGGTATCGATCCAGTGGGAGACAACGCGACAAGCCACCGAATACCTGCACAAATAAACACTAACTTGCACCTGATATGTCTCCAACATATCTATAATTTTTGATTGCTCCATGCTATATTATCTACTGTTTTGGACATTATTGGGCTTTATTATACACTTTTATATTATTTTTGAGACTAACCTATTAACCGGAGGCCCAGCCCAGAATTGTTTTTTTGACTATTTTAGGGTTTCGAAGAAAAGGAATATCAAACGGAGTCCAAACGGAATGAAACCTTCGGGAACGTGATTTTCTCACCGAACATGATCTAGGAGACTTGGACCCTACGTCAAGCAACCAACAAGGAGGCCAGGAGGTAGGGGGGGCCTACCCCCCCAGGCGCGCCCTCCACCCTCGTGGGCCCACTGTTGCTCCACCGATGTACTTCTTCCTCCTATATATACCTACGTACCCCCAAATGATCAGATACGGAGCCAAAACCCTAATTCCACTGCCGCAACTTTCTGTATACACGAGACCCCATCTTGGGCCTGTTCTGGAGCTCCACCAGAGGGGGCATTGATCACGGAGGGCTTCTACATCAACACCATAGCCTCTCTGATGAAGTGTGAGTAGTTTACCTCAGACCTACGGGTCCATAGTTATTAGCTAGATGGCTTCTTCTCTCTTTTTGGATCTCAATACAAAGTTCTCCCCCTCTCTTGTGGAGATCTATTCGATGTAATCTTCTTTTGCGGTGTGTTTGTTGAGACCGATGAATTGTGGGTTCATGATCAAGTTTATCTATGAACAATATTTGAATCTTCTTTGAATTCTTTTATGTATGATTGGTTATCTTTGCAAGTCTCTTCTAATTATCAGTTTGGTTTGGCCTACTAATACGTCTCCAACGTATCTATAATTTTTGATTACTCCATGCTATATTATCTACTGTTTTGGACATTATTGGGCTTTATTATCCACTTTTATATTATTTTTGGGACTAACCTATTAACCGGAGGCCCAGCCCAGAATTGCTGTTTTTGCCTATTTTAGGGTTTCGAAGAAAAGGAATATCAAACGGAGTCCAAACGGAATAAAACCTTCGGGGACGTGATTTTTGGAACGAACAAGACCCAGGAGACATGGACCCTACGTCAAGCAACCAACAGAGAGGCCACAAGGTAGGGGGCGCGCCTACCCCCCCCCCCCAGGCGCGCCATCCACCCTCGTGGGCCCCCTGTTGCTCCACCGACGTACTCCTTCCTCCTATATATACCTATGTACCCCCAAACGATTATATACGGAGCCAAAAACCTAATTCCACCGCCGCAACCTTCTGTATCCATGAGATCCCATCTTGGGGCCTGTTTCAAAGCTCCGCCGGAGGGGGCATCCATCACGGAGGGCTTCTACATCAACACCATAGCCTCTCCGATGAAGTGTGAGTAGTTTACCTCAAACCTACGGGTCCATAGTTATTAGCTAGATGGCTTCTTCTCTCTTTTTGGATCTCAATACAATGTTCTCCCCCTCTCTTGTGGAGATATATTCGATGTAATCTTCTTTTTGCGGTGTGTTTGTTGAGACCGATGAATTGTGGGTTTATGATCAAGATTATCTATGAACAATATTTGAATCTTCTATGGATTCTTTTATGTATAATTGGTTATCTTTGCAAGTCTCTTCGAATTATCAGTTTGGTTTGGCCTACTAGATTAATCTTTCTTGCAATGGGAGAAGTGCTTAGCTTTGGGTTCAATCTTGCGGTGTCCTTTCCCAGTGACAGTAGGGGCAGCAAGCACGTATTGTATTGTTGCCATCGAGGATAACAAGATGGGGTTTTCATCATATTGCATGAGTTTATCCCTCTACATCATGTCATCTTGCTTAAGGCGTTACTCTGTTTTCATGAACTTAATACTCTAGATGTATGCTGGATAGCGGTCGATGAGTGGAGTAATAGTAGTAGATGCAGGCAGGAGTCGGTCTACTTGTCTCGGACGTGATGCCTATATACATGATCATACCTAGATATTCTCATAACTATGCTCAATTCTGTCAATTGCTCAACAGTAATTCGTTCACCCACCGTGAAATACTTATGCTCTTGAGAGAAGCCACTAGTGAAACCTATGGCCCCCGGGTCTATCTTCATCATATTAATCTTCCAATACTTAGTTATTTCCGTTGCTTTTATTTTACTTTGCATATTTATCACAAAAATACCAAAAATATTATCTTATCATATCTATCAGATCTCACTCTCGTAAGTGACCGTGAAGGGATTGACAACCCCTTATCGCGTTGGTTGCGAGGAGTTATTTGTTTTGTGCAGGTACGAGGGACTCGCGCGCAGCCTCCTACTGGATTGATACCTTGGTTCTCAAAAACTGAGGGAAATACTTACGCTAGTTTGCTGCATCATCCTTTCCTCTTCAAGGAAATCCAACGCAGTGCTCAAGAGGTAGCACCTACTAGATTGATCTTTTTTGCAATGGGAGAAGTGCTTAGCTTTGGGTTCAATCTTGCGGTGTCCTTTCCCAGTGACAGTAGGGGCAGCAAGGCACGTATTGTATTGTTGCCATTGAGGATAACAAGATGGGTTTTTTATCATATTGCATGAATTTATCCCTCTACATCATGTCATGTTGCTTACGGTGTCACTCTGTTCTTATGAACTTAATACTCTAGATGCATGATGGATAGCGGTCGATGTGTGGAGTAATAGTAGTAGATGCAGGCAGGAGTCGGTCTACTTGTCTCGGACGTGATGCCTATATACATGATCATACCTAGATATTCTCATAACTATGCTCAATTCTTTCAATTGCTCAACAGTAATTTGTTCACCCACCGTAAAATACGTATGCTCTTGAGAGAAGCCATTAGTGAAACCTATGGCCCCCGGGTCTATCTTCATCATATTAATCTTCCAATACTTAGTTATTTTCATTGCTTTTATTTTACTTTGCATCTTTATCATAAAAATACCAAAAATATTATCTTATCATATCTATCGGATCTCACTCTCGTAAGTGACCGTGTAGGGATTGACAACCCCTTATCGTGTTGGTTGCGAGGATTTATTTGTTTTGTGTAGGTGCGAGGGACTCGCGCGTAGCCTCCTACTGGATTGATACCTTGGTTCTAAAAAACTGAGGGAAATACTTACGCTACTTTGATGCATCACCCTTTCCTCTTCAAGGGAAAACCAATGCAAGTGCTCAAGAGGTAGCAGCACCCAACGCGATAAAGGGGTTGCCAATCCCTTCACGGTTATTTGCAAAGTGAGATCTGATATAGATGGATAAATGGTAAAGTAATATTTTTAGTATTTTTGGTTCATGGGACAGAAAGTAAAATATTGCAAAGAAAGTAAATAGGAAACTAGAATTGTAGATCGTAAAATTATATGATGGAAAATAGACCCCGGGGGCCATAGGTTTCACTAGAGGCTTCTCTCAAGATAGAAATTATTATGGTGGGTGAACAAATTACTGCCGAGTATAGGCATCATGTCCGTGTCAAGTAGACCGAAACGATTCTGCATTTACTAGTATTACTCCACACATCGACCGACTCCTGCCTACATCTAGAGTATTAAGTTCATAAGAACAGAGTAACACATTAAGTAAGATGACATGATGTAACGGGATTAACTCAAGCAATATGATGAAAACCCCATCTTGTTATCCTCGAAGGCAACAATACAATACATGCCGGTTCCCCTTCTGTCACTAGGATCGAGCACCGCAAGATTGAACCCAAAGCTAAGCACTTCTCCCATTGCAAGAAAAACCAATCTAGTTGGCAAACCAAATCGATGGTTCGAAGAGACTTGCAAAGATATCAAATCATGCATATAAGAATTCAGAGGAGATTCAAATAATATTCATAGATAAGTTGATCATAAATCCACAATTCATCGGATCTTGGCAAACACACCACAAAAGAGTATTACATCGAATAGATCTCCAAGAACATCGAGGAGTGATACGTCTCCAACGTATCTATAGTTTTTGGTTGTTCCATGCTATCATATTGTCTGTTTGGGATGTTAATGGGCTTTATTTTACACTTCTATATTATTTTTGGGACTAACCTATTAACCCAAGGCCCAGTGCAAATTGCTGTTTTTTTGCCTATTTCAGTGTTTCCTAGAAAAGGAATATCAAACGGAGTCCAAACGGAATGAAACCTTCGGGAGCATGAATTTTCGAACAAACGTGATCCATAGGACTTGGAGTGGACGTCAATAAACGAGCGAGGTGTCCACGAGGTAGGGGGGCCGCCTACTCCCCTGGGCGCGCCCTCCCCCTCGTGGCTCAACTGACCTACTTCTTCCTCCTATATATGTTCACATACCCCGAAAACATCCAGGAGCACCACGAAACCCTATTTCCACAGCCGCAACCTTTCTGTACCCAAGAGATCCCATCTTGGGGCCTTTTCCGGAGCTCCGCCGGAGGGGGCATCGATCATGGAGGGCCTCTACATCAACTCCATGGCCCCTCCGATGATGTGTGAGTAGTTTACTTCAGACCTTCGGGTCCATAGTTATTAGCTAGATGGCTTCTTCTCTCTCTTTGAATCTCAATGCAAAGTTCTCCTCGATCTTCTTGGAGATCTATTCGATGTAACTCTTTTTGCGGTGTGTTTGTCGAGATCGCGCTGAATTGTGGGTTTATGATCAAGTCTATCTATGAACAATATTTGATTCTTATCTCAAATCTTTTATGCATGATTGGTTATCTTTGCAAGTCTCTTCGAATTATCAGTTTGGTTTGGCCTACTAGATTGATCTTTCTTGCAATGGGAGAAGTGCTTAGCTTTGGGTTCAATCTTGCGGTGCTCGATCCAAGTGACAGAAAGGGAAACGACACGTATTGTATTGTTGCCATCGAGGATAAAAAGATGGGGTTTATATCATATTGCTTGAGTTTATCCCTCTACATCATGTCATCTTACCTAATGCGTTACTCTGTTCTTATGAACTTAATACTCTAGATGCATGCTGGATAGTGGTCGATGTGTGGAGTAATAGTAGTAGATGCAGGCAGGAGTCGGTCTACTTATCACGGACGTGATGCCTATATACATGATCATGCCTAGATATTCTCATAATTATTCGCTTTTCTATCAATTGCTCGACAGTAATTTGTTCGCCCACCGTAATACTTATGCTATCTTGAGAGAAGCCACTAGTGAAACCTATGGCCCTGGGTCTATTTTCCATCATATAAGTTTCAATCTATTTTACTTTGCAATCTTTACTTTCAATCTATATCATGAAAATACCAAAAATATTTATCTTATTATTATCATATCTATCAGATCTCACTCTCGACCGTGAAGGGATTGACAACCCCTTTATCGCGTTGGTTGCGAGGTTCTTATTTGTTTGTGTAGGTACGAGGGACTTGCGTGTGGCCTCCTACTGGATTGATACCTTGGTTCTCAAAAACTGAGGGAAATACTTACGCTACTTTGCTGCATCACCCTTTCCTCTTCAAGGGAAAACCAACGCAGTGCTCAAGAGGTAGCAAGAAGGATTTCTGGCGCCGTTGCCGGGGAGTCTACGCACAAGTCAAGACATACCAAGTACCCATCACAAACTCTTATCCCTCGCATTACATTATTTGCCATTTGCCTCCCGTTTTCCTCTCCCCCACTTCACCCTTGCCGTTTTATTCGCCCTCTTTTCCGTTCGTCTCTTTTTCCTTCCTGCCTTTTGTGTGCTCGTTCTTTTTGCAATTTGTTGCCATCATGTCTGAAAGGGAGGTTATCATTTATAAGAATAATAATATGGAAAACTCGGATTGGTAGCGGTAATATTATTGGGAAGGGAGTTATTCAAGATTTCTTTACTTGTGTCGGTGCTTTGCCCACCATGAGCGGATTTATCCTTCATAAAACTAGCAGTCTCGCGGATGCTATATGTTTGCTCATAGTTGAACTTGAAAGACAACTTTTACATATGCATCCTTCCATACAAAGGATTTTCCTAGAATTTTCTAATATTGAGCATTCTTCTGTTAAGCGAGCAGCAACCATCTTTTTAGCTCATGAGTTCAGATTTATAATAAAAGAAGCCAATGAAATTTTTGCACATTATAGGGTGGATGCTGGCCGTCCTCCCATAGAAGCAATCCTTTTTATCAAGAAGACATTATGCGTTTATGATCTTTAGATCATGTTGCTTTTAATGAAAACCTTAGAAAAAAGGTTCCTACTGATGTTCTTGTTAATAGGATCTCTGAACTGAATGATAATTTTGCTATCCAGAACAATGGGCTAGGTTTTTCCCTTGAACAAAGGCTCGTGACTTTTTGCCAAAAGAATGCTTATAATGATGAATTGGTTGTGCAATATGAGGGGCCAAAGGAGGAACCAACACCTCCCGAGCTTGATCTTGGGGACTTTTGTGCCATTAAATTTAGCCCTTTTGATTACTTTTTCTTGCCACAAAGAAAGCTTGCTGCTGAACGTAGGGAGTATGAGATGAGCTTTCGCGATTTACCATATCACTATCATGGCAATACCTAGATCTATCCTTGCTTTTATGCCTAACTAGGGGCGTTAAACGATAGCGCTTGTTGGGAGGCAACCCAATTTTATTTTTGTTTCTTGATTTTGATTCTGTTTAGTAATAAATAATTCATCTAGCCTCTGTTTAGATGTGGTTTTATGCTTTTAATTAGTGTTTGTGCCAAGTAGAACCTTTGAGAAGACTTGGGGAAAGTCTTTGAGATCTTACTGTAAAGAACAGAAACTATAGCGCTCACGAGATTTGCTGCCATTTTTTACTGCAGAGTGATATTTAGTTAATTCTTTTTGCAGATTATTAATAGATAAATTCCTCACGTCCAGAAATTTATTTTAGAATTTTTGGGGTTCCAGAAGTATTCGAAACCTACAGATTACTACAGACTGTTCTGTTTTTGACAGATTCTGTTTTTCGTGTGTTATTTGCTTATTTTGATGAATCTATGGCTAGTAATAGAGTTTATGAACCATAGAAAAGTTGGGATACAGTAGGTTTAACACCAATATAAATAAAGAATGAGTTCATTACAGTACCTTGAAGTGGTGGTTTGTTTTCTTTTACTAATGGAGCTCACGAGATTTTCTTCTAAGTTTTGTGTTGTGAAGTTTTCAAGTTTTGGGTAAAGATTTGATGGATTATGGAACAAGGAGTGGCAAGATCCTAAGCTTGGGGATGCCCTGGAAGGCATCCCCTCTTTCGCCTTCATCCATCGGTAACTTTACTTGGAGCTATATTTTTATTCGCCGCATGATATGTGTTTTGCTTGGAGCGTCTTGTATGATTTGAGTCTTTGCTTTTTAGTTTACCACAATCATCCTAGATGAACACACCTTTTGGGAAAGACACACATGAATTGGAATTTATTAGAATACTCTATGTGCTTCACTTATATCTTTTGAGTTTGATAATTTTTGCTCTAGTGCTTCGCTTATATCTTTTAGAGCACGACGGTTATTCTATTTTATAGAAATAATTGATCTCTCATGCTTCACTTATATCATTTTGAGAGTCCTTTAGAACAGCATGGTATTTTACTTTGGTTATAAATTTTAAATGCTAAGAGAAGTTGGATGCTTGATAGTTGTTTTGGGATATAAAGGTGGTAATATTAGAGGTGTGCTAGTTGAGTAATTATGAAATCGATGAATACTTGTGTTGAAGTTGGCAAGTCCCGTAGCATGCACGTATGGTAAACGTTGTGTGACAAATTTGAAGTATGGGGTGTTCTTTGTTTGCTTTCCTTATGAGTGGCGGTCGGGGACGATCGATGGTCTTTTCCTACTAATCTATCCCCCTAGGAGCATGCGCGTAGTGCTTGGTTTTGATGACTTGTAGATTTTTGCAATAAGTATGTGAGTTCTTTATAACTAATGTTGAGTCCATGGATTATACGCACTCTCACCCTTCCATCATTGCTAGCCTCTTCGGTACCGTGCATTGCCCTTTCTCACCTTGAGAGTTGGTGCAAACTTCGCCGGTGCATCCAAACCCCGTGATATGATATGTTCTATCACACATAAGCCTCCTTATACCTTCCTCAAAACATCCACCATACCTACCTATTATGGCATTTACATAGCCATTCCGAGATATATTTCCATGCAACTTTCCACCGTTCCATTTATTACGACACGCATCATCATTGTCATATTGCTTTGCATGATCATGTAGTTGACATCGTATTTGTGGCAAAGCCACCATGCTTAATTTTCCATACATGCCACTCTTGATTCATCGCAATCCCGGTACACCGCCGGAGGCATTCACATAGAGTCGTATTTTGTTCTAAGTATCGAGTTGTAATTCTTGAGTTGTAAGTAAATAAAAGTGTGATGAGCATCATTAGAGCATTGTCCCATGTGAGGAAAGGATGATAGAGACTATGATTTCCCCACAAGTCAGGATGAGACTCCGGACGGAAAAAAAGAGGCCATAAAAAAGGCCCAAACAAAAAAATGAGAGAAAAAGAGAGAAGGGACAATGTTACTATCCTTTTCCACACTTGTGCTTCAAAGTAGCACCATGATCTTCATGATAGAGAGTCTCTTATTTTGTCACTTTCATATACTAGTGGGAATTTTTCATTATAGAACTTGGCTTGTATATTCCAATGATGGGCTTCCTCAAATGCCCTAGGTCTTCGTGAACAAGCAAGTTGGATGCACACCCACTTAGTTTCTTTGATGAGTTTTCATATATCTATAGCTCTAGTGCATCCGTTGCATGGCAATCCCTACTCCTTGCATTGACATCAATCGGTGGGCATCTCCATAGCCCATTGATTAACCGCGTCAATGTGAGACTTTCCTCCTTTTTGTCTTCTCACACAACCTCAATCATCATATTTTATTCCACCCATAGTGCTATGCCCATGGCTCGCGCTCATATATTGCGTAAAAGTTGAAAGAGTTTGAAAAGGCTAAGTATGAAACAATTGCTTGGCTTGTCATCGGGGTTGTTCATGATGAGAGCATTTTGTGTGACGAAAATGAAGCATGGCCAAACTATATGATTTTGTAGGGACAAGTCTTCTTTGGCTATGTTATTTTGATAAGACATAATTGATTGATTAGCATACTTGGAGTATTACTATTTTTATGTCAACAATAAACTTTTATCTTGATCTTTCGGATCTGAACATTCATGCCACAATAGAGAAAAATACATTGAAGAACATGCTAGAAAGCATTCCACATCAAAAATTCTGTTTTTATCATTTACCTACTCGAGGACGAGCAGGAATTAAGCTTGGGGATGCTTGATATGTCTCCAACGTATCTATAATTTTTTTATTGTTCTGTGCTATTATATTATCTGTTTTGGATGTTAATGGGCTTTATTTTACACTTTTATATTATTTTTGGGACTAACCTATTAACCCAAGGCCTAGTGCAAATTGCTGTTTTTTTCCTATTTCAGTGTTTCACAGAAAAGGAATATCAAATGGAGTCCAAACGGAATGAAACCTTCAGGAGCGTGATTTTTGAAACAAACATGATCCAGAGGACTTGGAGTGGACGTCAAGAAACGAATGAGGTGTCCACGAGGCAGGGGCACGCCTACCCCCCGGGCGCGCCCTCCCCCCTCGTGGCTCAACCGACCTACTTCTTCCTCCTATATATGTTCACATACCCCGAAAACATCCAGGAGCACCACGAAACCCTATTTCCACCGCCGCAACCTTCTATACCCAAGAGATCCCATCTTGGGGCCTTTTCCGAAGCTCCTCCGGAGGGGGCATCGATCACGGAGGGCCTCTACATCAACTCCATGGCCCCTCCGATGATGTGTGAGTAGTTTACTTCAGACCTTCGGGTCCATAGTTATTAGCTAGATGGCTTCTTCTCTCTCTTTGAATCTCAATGCAAAGTTCTCCTCGATCTTCTTGGAGATCTATTCGATGTAACTCTTTTTGCGGTGTGTTTGTCGAGATCGCGCTGAATTGTGGGTTTATGATCAAGTCTATCTATGAACAATATTTGATTCTTATCTCAAATCTTTTATGCATGATTGGTTATCTTTGCAAGTCTCTTCGAATTATCACTTTGGTTGGGCCTACTAGATTGATCTTTCTTGCAATGGGAGAAGTGCTTAGCTTTGGGTTCAATCTTGCGGTGCTCGATCCAAGTGACAGAAAGGGAAACGACACGTATTGTATTGTTGCCATCGAGGATAAAAAGATGGGGTTTATATCATATTGCTTGAGTTTATCCCTCTACATCATGTCATCTTACCTAATGCATTACTCTGTTCTTATGAACTTAATAATCTAGATGCATGCTGGATAGCGGTCGATGTGTGGAGTAATAGTAGTAGATGCAGGCAGGAGTCGGTCTACTTGTCACAGACGTGATGCCTATATACATAATCATGCCTAGATATTCTCATAATTATTCGCTTTTCTATCAATTGCTCGACAGTAATTTGTTCACCCACCGTAATACTTATGTTATCTTGAGAGAAGACACTAGTGAAACCTATGGTCCCCGGGTATATTTTCCATCATACAAGTTTCCAATCTATTTTACTTTGCAATCTTTACTTTCAATCTATATCATGAAAAATACCAAAAATATTTATCTTATTATTATCATATCTATCAGATCTCACTCTTGACCGTGAAAGGATTCACAACCCCTTTATCGCGTTGGTTGCGAGGTTCTTATTTGTTTGTGTAGGTACGAGGGACTTGCGTGTGGCCTCCTACTGGATTGATACCTTGGTTCTCAAAAACTGAGGGAAATACTTACGCTACTTTGCTGCATCACCCTTTCCTCTTCAAGGGAAACCAAAGCAGTGCTCAAGAGGTAGCAAGGAGAACATGGTATTGAGAATCAAAGAGAGAGAAGAAGCCATCTAGCTACTAGCTATGGACCCGTAGGTGTGTGGTAAACTACTCGCGCTTCATCGGAGAGGCAATGGTGTTGATGTAGAAGCCCTCCGTGATCGAATCCCCCTCCGACAGGATGTCGGAAAAGGCCCCAAGATGGGATCTCACGGGTACAGAAGGTTGCGGCGGTGGAAAAGTGGTTTCGTGGCTCCCCTAAATGTTTTCAGGGTATATGAGTATATATAGGAGGAAGATCTAGGTCAGGAGGTCACTGAGGGGCCCACAAGGTTGGGGGCCATGCCCTCCACCCTTGTGGCCGCCTCGTGGCTCTTTTGACTTGCATTCCAAGTCTCCCGGGTGTCTTCTGGTCCAAGAAAAATCATCGCGAAAGTTTTATTCCGTTTGAACTCCGCTTGGTATTCCTTTTCTGTGAAACTCTAAAATAAGGAAAAACAGAAACTGGCATTGGGCTCTAGGTTAATAGGTTAGTCCCAAAAATCATATAAAATAGCATATTAATGCATATAAAACATCCAAAACAGATAATATAATAGCATGGAACAATAAAAAATTATAGATACGTTGGAGACGTATCACTCAACCTATAAATAGAGGGGAAGGGCTAGCCCCTAGAACATAAGTTTTGGAGACTCCTCTAGTTCATCTAGCACTAATTCTACTTGGTCCTAGTTGAATAATTAGAGCTTGGTCTAGTTCCTCTAATCCTCATAATTAGAATCCTAGTGTGGTTGTAATCTCCTCTCTCTAATTCTCCGGCGACGATTAGCCCTGGACAATGAAGTGATGTCGGATAGCGAAGGCTGCACGCTTGCAACCAAGTAGAGAGGTTGTGATTTCGGTCTTCGGTTCGAGGGACTATTCGTAGGTGGTTCGAGAGATCGTTAATCGACGAATCGAGGGAATCCAAGTACGATCTACACCAACATGTTCTTCTTCCGCTGCAACTCGGTGACAGTAAAGATCATGATCCCAACCCGTTATGCATCTTCATATTGATCTTGGGTGTTCGTAGGTGTGAAAACTTTTGTTTTCTACTACGTTTCCCAACAGTTTTGTGCTTCACATGATGGCAATTCTTAATCCATATTTTTTATCTCTTCATTTACATAATAAAAATAGCATAGAATTTTCTAATTCACATTTCTTGCCATCATGGTACAAAGCAAGTCGCCATGAACTTTTTTCTTTTGTGCCATTGCATAAAAAAAGATCTTTCCTGACCATGACAAAATTTGCTTATAGAGATTATGGTAATTTTTTGTTTGAAACCATTAGGATATTTTAGTACTATATATTTTTTCATTTATCACGGGAAATTTATTTTTGGATCATTTAAAAAAAATCAGAGTATAGCAAAATCTGGCCTTTATTATTCACAGCCAAAAGTGGACCTTTTTAGCCATGGTAATTTTTGGGCAAACCGGGATTTATTTTTTCTTTATTCAAAGCAAAAAAGGCTTGGGGTGGTGTTCGCGCTGGGGACCTCTCATCTCAAACAACATAGTTCGATCGATGTCCTCCGCTGTTGCGAACGAGTCATTCGGCCTGGGGCTCTCCCAGACCGAACATACGGGAGATATCGGCATCCTATTATTTTTCTAATGGTTGTACTTTTTGTGACACCATAATAAAAACACATTTTCAGATTTTCTTGTGGAAGAATACAATATTGATCCTTTTCCTAGAATTGATTCTGGTAAAGATCTCAGTTGGCGTATTTTTCATGTTACTTTTCAAAATGTCAAAGTTATACAAGTTTTTTTAGGGGAGTCAAAGTTATACAAGTGTGTTTTCCCGCAAAAAAAAGTTATACAAGTGTGAACATATAACTCTTGTCTCTTGAGCTCAGTGTATCATGGTTTACTGAACAAGGAGGAATTTGTGTTCTTAATGTGCAAGTTATCATATTTTAAAATAGGAATCATAAAATTGCACAGGCATACACATATGTTGTACAATAGTTTTGCTAAACAGGGTATCGAACGAACTCGAAATGACTTGAAATTTTAGATGTAGCCTCTCTAGAGTATAATGAGGCTGCACAAAAGTAATCAACTCACTTTGAGTGCATTTAGTTGTTGTTTAGAAAATAAATTCATTTAATAAATAAATGAGTTTTTGAGCTACGAGTGATAGCTAGGCTTGGGTTAAAATTATGAAATAATTCAGGTAGCTCACAGATATGACAAAAGGACATGTGCAAGGTTCGGGTGAGTATTGTTCTAAAACATTAAAAGGGAGAAGGGTTTTCTTATTCACCATTTAATAAAAATCACAAAAAAATATCAAAATTAATTCATTGAATTAGTGCAATATAATGCTTGTGCAATGCTTATGAGACGAACATGGTGCAATAATGATGAATAATAATATAACAATCAACCCCACGAGCTGTTAAAAAAGGTAACATATAAAAGACTACACCATGTTCGTGAATTAATTTTAGATGTACACATGCATGTAACACCATCACACGCACACAGTCACGAAGCACATAACTAGAGTCGTGGACATCAACAATGGAGATGCCATCACAGAATCATAAGGTCTTGTTGTCGACAAAATGCCACCTCCAGTTGAAAGAATAATCCCCTAATTAGGTACCAAATCTGTCAAACATAGAATTGAAGGTTGGTTCTCACCTTCACATATGAACATAGCAAGGTGTGAAGTGATACAAGTACATATAGTACTCACCTTCACGGATGAACTTAGTAAGGTGTTAAGTGATACAAGTACACCATCACATTCATAGTACTCACCTTCTCAAGGAAATTGGGAGCATGTGTATCCATCAAATAAGAGCGATGGAAGATAATGCAAGATGGAAATGTGATGCAATCACGTGGCACAACCTAAACTTAGCCATCACAAACTGTAGTTGGAAATCAAACAAACAACCCATTGCCTTGTAGCACTGTTGGTATTACTATCTTCTGACCAATTCTATGTTAGTAGTCGATTGCGGATGAGAACTGACTAGTGGTTTTGTAGTTAGGAGGGTGATTGCACCATTATTCCAGTAGAGATCCGAACCCATGTTTGACGCTTTGGTGTCTTGTTATTGTGGTCTATACCTTCGTGACTTCAATCTTCAATCAACATACGGTGAGCACACATGTATGGATGATGTTGATGATGATGATTGTGTGTATGTGTAGGGGGGGTAGTTATACTTGGTGTTTTTATTATATTTTAAAGGCTGGATATGAACAAGACACATTGCAAACCAATCAAAGTTGATTGAGGACACAAGGCTGGATATGTAACAGTCTCAACCAGAACTGAACAAGGTATTGTACAAAATCGAGTTTCATGGAATTCATGTAAACAATACAAATTGCAAATCAACCAAGTAACACATGATGGTTGCAACCAGCACTATACAAATTTGTCAAGCTTAGACTAAAGTTTGTAAAAAGGCTAAGTATGTAGGAAAAGTTACAAAGATAATTTTGTATGCACCTAAAAACACATGTGTTCATTGTTATTTTATTCTTGCTAGATATTAAACCAGGACGCCAGGGCGTTTTCCTCCGCCTCCGTCGGTGGCTCCCCTCCGCTGACGACCTCGGTCGTCGGTGGTGAGGGGGGTCGTCGGATCCACGCTTGTGGATCGTTTTAGGCATTAGTTTCTTAGAGTTTTGGGTTGTTCCTCGTCTTGGTTTCGGCGGTGGCGATGGCGGCGGCGATTAATAAATCTTCAGATCCTTCCCCAACGAGGCGATCCATTTTTTGGGTGGATTTGGAAACCAGTCTGTTCAAGTAAGGGTGGTGCGGTGGCTGCGGCATCCTCGTGGTGGAACTGTGTCCTCGGGCTCCGCCGTTGCAACGGCGTTTGCTCCAGCGCCGACACGGAGCTTGGGAGGTAGTCTAGGGGCGGATGCAGATCGTGGTCAACATCGGTGGCATCTGGAAGATGGTGGATCGTGTGTTGGGTTCGTGATTCGTGGCAGGCAGGTATGGTTTTCTCCTCCAACGTCTTAGTTGGGTGGTGGTACCAGATCTGGAGTTCGATGGCGTGTCCGGGGTGGGTCCCTGTTCTGATTCTTCAACGCCAATGGCTTCGCCTTTATTGGCGAGCCACCTTGGTGGTCCGCAAAGCTGCATATCAGCGATGGAGTCGCGTCGAGCTCAAGGGTGGAGGTGATCCGTCATTTTCTCCTTTGGTGTCTGGTATGGTGGTGCCAGAGGCAGGTAACGGGCGTTGGTGTTAAGCTCAGAGGATTCTTCAGTCTTGTTTGTAATTTTACTTCTTGGTTGGTGTTCGTATGTGCAAAGGTTAGCATTCTGTTGTCTTTTCAGTTTTGTCCGGTCGATATGTACGTGGCTTGCTATGATCCTTATTGTATAAATGAGACGCGTTTTACCACGCCAAAAAAAGATAAAATTAAACATAGGCAACCGTAATTTAAAATTAGTGCGAGAAAAAGTCTAGCATTGCCAATTATGAAAGAAGTAAGAACTCTCACAGTAGTGTATCATAGCATGGGAGGGCCGTTTTGGCTCTTGGGTGCATTTCTGATCATAGCATATGCTATACTAAATAGGCCTGCTATTATGACATAGTATTAATTGAGTAAAATGATGATACTAGTATTATTTATAATATCATATCTTTATAAATAAGGTGCTATTATGGATCATATAAATAATAAATAAGCTTATCTAAAGTATAAACTTTGGTATCTGTATCATTCACTGGTATTATATCTCCGTTTTGATTTATTAGTCCCTTTGTATTTTAGGTCAAATTTTTTTCCTTTAGTTTAAATACCAAAAATTAATTTTTAAACCATAAAAATAGTGTCATTGAAAATTTCTTTCGAATACGAATTCAACAATATAAGTTTTGTGACATACAACTTATATTTTGTTAAGGAAATATATGGTTGAAATTGGGCATAAAATACGAAGGGGACTAATAAATCAGGATCGGTGGTAGCATGTTACCCATGTTTCGGTTACTCTTTTTAAAATCTCCAACGGACTTTTCATTTTTCACCGTATGAAAAGGATTGTAAATTTAGGAGGGTGACATGTGACTATCATCGTTAGACCTGTAACATCAAGTGTAAAGTTGCAATCGGTATGGAATTTTTAGCTACAAAAGCAACATTTCCATCGCTTTTATCCGTAACGAGCAGGTACTTATGGAAGTAGAAATGCATTAGCAGCAACGGGCAAACCCGGTTACCCGCGGAGCCAGCCAGCCAGAGCAACCCAGACCCGGTCGCACCCACACCGCCAGGACAGAAATTTGTACTGCTAGCATACGAACAACGGCCACCCTTCCTTCCCCCACGTCCCGCCAGGACCCACGCGTCATTGACCTATCACCTCGCGACGCCCGCATCAAATCAAACCAACCAACGAGGATTTATTATACCAGTGGGATAATAAATTACTCGTATTACTTACCGGGCGAGGCGACACGGGGGAAGGGGAAAGGAGGAGTAGAAGCATCGGGTGCATCTCGTCTCCGCGTCCCGCTGCCATTCCTTCCTTCCTTCCTTCCTCTGCTCTGGCCTTCTTCCTCCTTCCCCAAGGCGAGAATCCGCGGCGGATTGACCCGATTTCGATCCCGTCTCCAGATTTCCCCTCCACCTCCACCTCCAGACACCCACCGCAATCCGCTCCCCCTCAACGTGCGCGCTCGCGCGCTCCCACTCGCCCCCATCCTTATTAATTCCCCTTCCCTTCCCCACCTCTAAACCTCCTCCGCCTCCCCTCTTCCTCCCCGGCCTCGGCCTCGTCCCCGTCCCCGTCCCGCAACGCCGCCGCATTGCTCGGCCGCGGCGTCGATCTAGACTCTCTAGAGGCGTCTGCATTTCTGTGTCTTCTTGTTCGGTTCGATTTGGCTTGGTGCTCGATCCGAGGGGCGGGGGAGAAATGTGGGTGGCGGAGCGGGTGCTGGGGGAGCGCCGGATGCGGGAGATCCAGCGCTTCACCCGGAACGCCAAGCTCACCGTCGTCTGCCTCATGCTCACCATCCTCGTGCTCCGCGGCACCGTCGGGGCGGGCAAGTTCGGCACGCCGCAGCAGGACCTCACCGAGCTGCGCCACCGCTTCATCTCCCACCCGCAGCGCGCGCTCTCCGAGCACCACGACGCCCGCTCCAAGGCCTCCGACGCCCAGGCCCAGGCCGCCCAGGCCGCCGCGGGGAAGGCCGCCGCCCGGGACGACGAGCCGGAGCCGCAGCCCAGGTCGCTCCGGGACCCGCCCTACACCCTCGGCCCCAAGATCTCCGACTGGGACGAGCAGCGGGCCGCATGGAACCGCCGCCACCCGGAGACCCCGCCCTTCCTCAACGACGTCAAGCCGCGGGTCATGCTCGTCACGGGGTCCTCGCCCAAGCCCTGCGAGAACCCCGTCGGCGACCACTACCTCCTCAAGTCCATCAAGAACAAGATCGACTACTGCCGCATCCACGGCCTCGAGATCTTCTACAACATGGCGCTGCTCGACGCCGAGCTCGCCGGCTTCTGGGCGAAGCTCCCGCTCCTCCGCGCGCTCCTCCTCGCTCACCCGGAGGTCGAGTTCTTCTGGTGGATGGACTCCGACGCCATGTTCACCGACATGGCCTTCGAGCTGCCGTGGGAGCGCTACGGCCCCTACAACTTCATCCTGCACGGCTGGGACGAGATGGTCTACGACGACAAGAACTGGATTGGTCTCAACACCGGCAGCTTCTTGCTGCGCAACTGCCAATGGTCGCTCGATTACCTCGACACCTGGGCGCCCATGGGGCCGAAGGGCCCTGTTCGTATTGAGGCTGGGAAGGTGCTCACCAAGTACCTCAAGGACCGGCCGGTCTTTGAAGCCGACGATCAGTCCGCCATGGTGTATATCCTCGCTACCCAGCGTGAGAAATGGGGTAACAAGGTGTATCTCGAGAATGGCTACTACCTCCATGGCTATTGGGGCATCTTGGTGGACAGGTACGAGGAGATGCTTGAGAATTACCAGCCGGGGCTCGGCGATCATCGGTGGCCACTGGTCACTCACTTTGTCGGGTGCAAGCCATGCTCCAAGTTTGGGGATTACCCTGTTGAGCGGTGCCTCAAGCAGATGGACCGGGCCTTCAATTTCGGGGATAACCAGGTGTTGCATATGTATGGGTTTGAGCACAAGTCTCTTGCGAGCAGGAGGATCAAGAGGATCAGGAATGAGACCAGTGACCCTCTTGATATGAAGGATGATTACGGGTTGCTCCACCCAGCGTTCAAGGCCCTCAAGACTTCTACATGATAACTATAGTACACTACTTCCACGTTTATTTTGTTCGTTCGTTCTAGATTCTCTTGGATCAAAATCCTATAATTCTTCTTTTTGTAGACTCAGGGTAACAAGGAAATCTGGTTTTGGTATCAGGGGACGGATATCTATGTTGTACTGTGAAATGTTAGAGAATGAAGTTATGTTGTTGATGGCACAATCTATGTTTTCCGCTTCTATAAATCGCTAACTGGTCACTTCTAAATAGCTCTATGGATTTCCTATTTATTTGTTATTACCATTTTCATTTGTCGCAAGTGTACATTTCACTTCCCTAAATGTTATTGTTCGTGTGCTTATTGGTTCTTCTTCAGTAGGATATGGTCGTCCCTGTGAGCCAATTATTTTGCTTCCCTATTTGCATTGCTATTGGTGGTAGTTGGGTAGGAGGATATCTTGTTTTTTGTCATATATGAGCTGCTGGAAATCCTCGAAACTGTACCTGCCTGATGTGTCCTAGCTTCAGCTTCATCAGTTTAGTTTTGAAGCACTTAATATGGCTGGTATGCAATACATCAGTTTTCGTGTAGTTTGCAGTTCTGACCAAATTGAGAGTTGATATGAACTTGTTAGTGCTGGGTGGTCTATATATCAGTGATGATTTCCTCGTCATGAGATTATGGTTTGTTTAGCTATTGCCAATGCAGATGCCCTGTTATGTATCTTCTTCTGGATGAACTGCTACCTTTTTTCAGTTTCTAGTCTACCTGTGAATTCGCCTGAGCGGATTTTCAGTTTTGACTATGCTTTGGACGTAGCGTAGCAGGTTTGTCCTTGAGTGAAGCAAATCACTTTGAGACTTGTCTGGTTCATTTTCATAGGGTAATTCGGTTATCTTCTCCTAGTAGTTGTAGAGTTCTGCATCTCCTAGTAGTTGTAGAGTTCTGCATACTTAGAGGACCCCATAACTTTTGGCTCCATGTGTTTTGGGTGCTGCCATGGATCTGGTCGGTGTTCAGTTTCAGAATCCTATGCCATCACATGGTCAGGAGCTCAAGTTAAACTTCGAGTTCAGTTACAAAATTCGTGATGTCTGAGTCAACGATTTGCTTCCCTCGACGCTGCGAGTTATTAGTTCTCATGCCCCAATGAATTCTCTGCCCTATGCTCTAGGCAGTCAACTGTGGTAGATGCTAGAGTATTGTACTGTAACTGCATTTCACATGCCAAAGTAACGAAGCTGATTTCAATCGAGCATGTAGCCTATTAAGACAATAGGGTAAAAGGAAAATGGACAGGGAACCCTGTCTATCAATTCTGTCCTGAATCTGAGAGTATCCATCATCTGTTCTTCCAGTGCTCTGCTGCAAAATTTGTTTGTGCTCAAACTAGTCCTGACTTTTTCTCCCACTATTTTGACGTATTGCTAAATTTATTGGTAGTAGTCGGCGTAATATTCAAATTGTTGGGCTTGCAGCTATATGGAAGATTTGTAATCGAGCTTGTTTCGATAAAAAGCTTGTGAGATCCCTTGTTGAATTCATATGTTCTTATGCTTGTTGCTTTTGACAATATTGGGCAGGCCTGCAAAACCCTACTGACAGGATGATGCTTCCAGAGGAGGTTTTGGCACAACATGCTGATGGGACTGGGGAAAATGAAGGTGCACCTCTCAATTTGGTCAGAACTCGACTTGGTGGAGCTGATGGTGACGAAGAAACAAGTGATGCAACAGAAGAAGCAGACATGAAGAAGACCAGGTGAAGAATTATAAAAATGAGCCTTGGCCTTAGCTTATGATGGTCCTTTTTAGTTTTTGTTTTGCTGTTAGCGGTGCATGAGGCGGCTATAACCTTCTTTTTTTTGGTTTTTGTTGTGCACACTGAATGCTAGAGTTAAAAAAAAAAAACTGCTGGATGCTATAGTTGAATGTTGGTCATTGTGTTATCCTTATAGTGGAACAGATCTTTTTTATCGCATGGAAAAAAATGTAAGTTTGCACACTGGAGCAAGCATTGGATCGGTCTAAACTCAAAATTTCATACGCCGGTGCTTGCACTTGGTCTACCGTAGACCTCACTTGCAAGTGACATGAGTGCGACTGTAAAGTACTCCGTCCGACTAGATACATCCATTTAAGGAACAAGCTTGGGACAAGCTTTTTCGGACAGAGGGCGTAATTTAGATATGCAGTAGGAGAGAAAGGGTCGGTGCACACCATCGTAGCAAAAAGCATAAAGCCGTCAGCGAGCAGATGTGAGACAAATACATCATGATAGACTCCGCAGCAATTGAATACGCAAATTTCTAGTATTAAATGGTTACGAATGGAGCAAAAACAACACCCTGTCTCTGTTCTAACACTTCCCAGCAGCCCAGAAGCAAATCTCGTGCTCCAAATGCTGCTGGGTTCTTATTGCCTGGCTCCCCAGCGACAGAGGACGCCATCTGCTACACCAACGCTTATTTGTATAGCTGCTTCAGTCTTCTCGCAGCTTCAATAATGTTCTCTCTGTGGCCAAATGCGCTGACCCTCACAAAGCCCTCGCCACCGGGCCCAAATCCACTGCCAGGAGTAGTGACCACGTTTGCCTTCTCAAGGATCTCTGCAAAGACATCCCAGGAATTGCGGCCAGGGAAGTGCACCCACACATAGGGGGCATTCTTGGCACCGTAGACGTTGAATCCGAGCGACTCAAACGTGTCGACAATGATTTTGGTGTTCTCCTTGTAGAATCCGACAACGTCTTGCATAGCCTGCATGGTGGACATGGGATGAGAAGCAGCAGTGCGAGAAGAAGCCATACAATAAAGATTTCAAAGCACTGAATCCCTACCTTTAGACCCTCTGGAGAGAGGCAGCCTAAACCACCGGCCTGAGAGATGGTCGATGCGCCATTGAAGGAAGTGCAGACTATGCGGTTGAAATCTTTAGCAACTGGATGCCCATCAGAGAAAAGGAGCTCCTTAGGGACCACGGTCCAACCCAGTCGGACACCAGTGAACCCAGCATATTTAGAGAAAGACGCTGTCTCGAGGGCAACCTACACGTCAACAAACCATAATGATACAGGTTCAGCTTGACATATTTGATGGAAACAATTTGCTAGTAGTCCTCAGAAAACTGGACCGAACATGTTGGTAAAATTCTTAAAATTTCCATAAAATGGTAAGCTAAATCTAGAAACATAGAGCCTACCTCCTTTGCCCCAGGAATTTCAAAGATGGATTTTGGGCTGTCATCTGATATGTACATGGCATAAGCAGAATCATAGACTATTATGGACCCATTGTCCTTTGCGAATTTGACCAACTGTGTTAGCTGGTCCCTAGATGCAGCAGCACCAGTAGGATTGTTGGGTGAACAAAAGAATATGATATCTGTCCGTGGGACCTTGGAAAGATCAGGGAAAAATCCATTTTCAGGACTGCATCTCATGTATTCAATATTTCCATACTTCTGAACATCCTGCTGATATAAGTCAGTTTGCCCCATGATAACACTTGAATCAACATATGCCTGTTGAAATGGATGTATCATATTAATTTTGCAACATATACAATAGTACAAAAAGTAATAATTTATCATAATTATAGGATGAGAACAAAGAAAAGTAGCAATTATATCACCACAAACATCACTTAGGTTTGGGAATCACAAATATATAAGGGAACAACAACTGAAGTTTAAGATCCATTGCAGAATTTTATTACGGGATATGATGGGTCTTGAACTGCAATCTTCACTTTAGATCCAAAAAGAACCTGAAATTTTGAAGCATAAAAGTTATGAGCGACAATGTAACGTGAACAGTAGACTAAAGGGTGAGAAGAGGCATTCTGAACCTGTAGACGAGAAATGTCACATTTTGCACCATCAGAGACAAATATATCGGTTTCGTCGATACCAAGATCCGCATAGTAGGTTGCAGCAATTGCTGCCCTTAGTTTCTGTAGAAACAATTAATGCACCATTTTAATGATGAAAATGACATTTGAAAAGAAAATTGTCAAACATATAATTGAAAAGACAAACTTTAAACTCATTGTAGACAAAATCAAGAGCCACACAAGTATCTGGATAAGCAAACTCCGCCTATGTTGTCTCAACATAGCCGGTCCCAAGCCCGGGTAAAGGAGGAGGGTTGTGATAGGCTTGGTGAGCCAACGTGAAAACTCAGCCACTCTTATGGAGATGAAACCCAAAAGTATTTGGATAAGCCAGTAAAAGAAAAGTAAGTATCAGCCCATTAAGAGATTATGGATCTCTCCAGACAGACAATCTAAAGCATGGAATTAACAATTCAAAAGCCATAACTAAATGGCCACAGCTTCAGATGTCATTAGATGTTGGTAAACCTGCATGGCTTAGCATACCATCTTTCCTAGTCAAATAATCTGCGATCGGACTAGACCACTTTTACAAGCATATGTGAAAACCCACCTTCTTAGCCATCTAATGGTGTCTATTGATGGATTAACAGAAAAAAGGTTGTGCATTAGTAAACAGAAACAGATGCCATTTTAGTTATGCCACTACCTTTCATAAGAATATGCCAAGATATTATAAAATTGTGATGTTACGAAAATATTTTTCCAGACTAATCTAATGATACTATTTTTACATAACAATCTAAATAATTATTATTTTCTTTCCATACGCCTCCCAAACTGGGAGCCGGGTTCCATTATATGCATACCGGAACAGAAGTAAATGATTAACACATATATTCCAAGTCAGATTAGATAAGTTTAATTGCATTCTTCCTACGGAGTCATCCATTTAAATATAGTGAAGTGGGAAGCAATATTACCTTTTCACCTTGTTCAGCTCCATAACCACTGTAGCCATCCACTGTGGATAAAGCATGTGCTCTCTGCGTTTATACGTAGACCGGTCAAAGAACAATATTGGATAGCGAAAGAGGAATTATGCAACGCAGAATGAAAACATGAACTTTCTTAGTCCACTCTCTGCAAAGATGTGTACTGTGTCAAATATTTGAGTAGCCATCCTTTACCAAGGAAAAACATAAACATGAGCATGAACATTTTGCCAAAAAAAAAACACCATGCATTACATCTACAAACATGTTTCAGAAAAATTAGATTTTGTCTTCTTTTTTACTTCCTGAGATAAACAAGGTCTAATGTACTCCCTCCGGTTCTTTTTACTCTGCATATTAGGTTTGTCTGAAGTCAATCTCATCCAACTTTGACCAAGTTTATACAAAAAATTATTAACATTCACATAACAACACATTTATTATTAGATCCATCTCGGAATATATTTTCATATTATATTTATTAGATGTTATAGATGTTAATATTTTTTAATATAAATTTGGTCAAACTTAGCAAACTTTGACTTCAGACAAAGCTAATGTGCAGAGTAAAAAGGACCGGAGGGAGTAATGCAGCTAGCAATTTCTTGTTTTCTGGAGCGATGAGATACCTCTGCCATGGCATTTGTTATGACCTCCGGAATGGGCTCAGTAGTGTCACCTATTCCCAGACTTATAATTTTGGCGTCAGGATGCTTCAGCAGATGAGCTGCCCTTCTTCTGGCAATCTGAATGGAAGTTGAGAGATTATCACTAACAAAACCCAAATCCCTAATGCGACAGTATGAACAAGAACAAAACCAAAGAACAACAACGCAATGATACCTCGGGAAACAAATAGCCTGCTTGGAGCTTGGCTATGTTGGCATTCCGCGAAACCTTCGTCGTGTAAGCTTCGCCACGGAAGCATAATATTTCAGTACACAACTACTAGGTCGAAATTTGGATGTATTTGAGACTAAAGTGCTGGAGACAAAGAACAGTACATGTATCGGCGGCCGGAGAGCTACTGGCGCAGCGTACATTAACGGGCAGCCTTCTCGTCGTCCGGAGGTGGTTCGACTTCGATGCCCTGCAAGCACTTCAAGAGAGTGACTCGTCGAGCTACCGAAACGCGCCGTGCGGTACCGAGAGGGGAAGAAGTTGGGTACCTGAGTGAGAAGGAAGGCGACGAGAGGAAGGACCGGGGAGTGGTCGTGGTGGAGGGTGAGGCGGTAGTTGCCATCGTCGTCGGCGGCGGGCGTGGCGGCGGCGGGTAGATAGGTGGAGGGGGAATCAGTACAAGCTTAGCCCTCCCAACGAGGGAGTGAAGACAGCACTCAGATAGGCCAGGCTGGGCCGGGCCGCGCCGGTCGAGTCCACCAGATATCTTGGAAGGCCTGCTCCGGTTCGCTGCTCTGTTTATTACCGTGAAACTTCCGCAACACTGGCCCTGTTTGGTTCCGCGAGTTAGAGTTGGTTTGGGTTAATTTGGACTCAACCAATTCAAAAATATCTAAATATGAGAGTTAGTTTGGGTTAGATGCATCTAATCTATTTAAAAAATGTAACTCGCCTAAAAGATGCTTATTTGGGTTAGTTTTCCTTGAGACCATTAAAAAAGCAGATTTTTCTCTCGCTCTTCACGTAGCAGATCCCTTCCCACTTCTCGAAGCTTCTCGTTCTCTCCCTCCCTCCCTCTCACACCGTCCATGAAAGACGCCTCGCCGTATCTGCGCTCCCGTCCGCCACCGGTAAGCAACCCCGTCATATCCTCCCGTTCCAACCTCCTCGTCTCCCCGCAGCCCGCCCGCCCGTCGGTAAGCAGTCACGGCTCCTTGCGCGGTCATCTCGTCGGCCTCGGGCAGCGCAACTCCTTGCACAGGGACTACAGATTTAGTCGGCGGGCTGCGCGAGAGGCCAGCGCGGCTCCTTGTCGGGTGCGTCTCCGTCTGCCTCGGCCAGGGGTCGCTCCGCCAAATCCGGTAGGTAATACGGTTCAAAGTAGCCAAATAATTAAGAAAGATCATTTATTATCAATCTAACCCTGTCATCCAAACATCTCTTTAGTTATAGTTAATTCAGGGTTGGTTTAGAGTTAGAATCTAACTCTAACCTGTAAAACAGTGTACAGAGAAGACAGATTACTGCATACATAAAAAAAAGACAGATTAGCTGCATTGATTGATTTTTTTACAACCGCTTTCTCTCAAGTCAAACTACGTAAACATTGATCAAGTTTATACAAAAAATCATCAACGTCACAATATCAAATAAATATTTTGCATCATATATATTTGTTATCGTGAAAGTTTATATTATTTTCTATAAATTTTGTCAAACTTATAAATTTCAACTTTTGTCAAAACTAATATGCAGAGTAAACAAAAGCGAAGAGAGTACAAACACAAACAAAGAAAAATAATAGAGGGGAGAGGTGGTGTTGTCGTGCACCCTCACGTCGTCAAACCAGGAGCAGAGGCATGCACGCATACCGCGCACACCACTCCTGCGCACAGAACACTCTCACAGGCTGACTCCTCCGCCGCGCAGTTCAGTCCATGCGAGAGACGCGAGAGGGAGGAGAGAGATCGTGAGGAGTGGATTCACCTAATTCGGCTAACCACCGTCGCCCTTCATACTTTATCCTACGTCACCACTACACATAGTGGAAACGATTGTTTTTAGAGTGAGAGAACAAGATGATTTTTATTACACACACACAGAGAGAGATGGGGTTTGGCTGGGGGAGCTCTTATGGGCGTGTTTGGTTGAAGTTGTGAACAGTTCCTACATCGCATACGCTTCTCAACCTAGCCTGGTTGAGCAAAAATAGACCCTAATGCGCCATCTACAAGTTGTTTGGTTGTCTGCATCTAGTGTCCCTACTTTAGGTAATACGTAAGTGCACTTTGTTTGGTTGCTTGCATTGGCTCAAGCGGCACATGAACACGGCGTACATGGTGTGCTTATCTTGTACCCTAGTTGGTGGTGAGCTTACCTAGAATGATCACGCCTAGCACACCAACGCCACAACACAACAATGGCGATGAACTGGGCGAAGATGATGAAGTTCTTCAGCTTTAGCCTAAACTGACGATCCACCTTGACACCTCCAACCTTGCCACTGTCAACACTGCTGCCTTCGTGCTTTCGCACCAAGTCGGAGTAAGCTTGTTCTGCTGCCTGCCTAGTGTTGAACCCTCTATGGTTATTGTTACTATACAATGCCACTTATGCACTGGCTTCTTTCCATGAACTATAAACCCCTGGAGCCTTACCGATGAACACGGCATACCACTTGCTCTAGCAATGGACAAGAGCACGAGTTGAAGCAAAAAATCAATGAAGCACACAAGTAGCAAGCAAAGTAGCACACAAACAACAATGGAGCAGAAGAGAAGAAGTAAAGCATGCATGATCATACGGCATAGCAAGTTCTACCTAGCACTACCTGGGTGTTAACCTACCACCACATCCAAAAGAGGGTGTCGTCCTACCACTGCAAGTTCACCATCATCGTGAGGGGTTAGTATATACCACTTCACCAAAATATACAGACCATCAAATAGTTTTTCAGCCCTAGCTACACAAAATGTACGTCGTCGTTGTCGTCGTCGCCGCCACAGCCATCGCCGTCGGGGATCATGCACGCTCACGGGCAGCACTACTCTAGTAGTAGTGCTTGCCCAGCCAACTCTTGAGGCACAACACCCTGTGAGCGTCTGCCATGGCAACGAACCCAACACCCTGGGCCTTGTTGTCAAGCAGGTGTCTGAGAGCTGCCATGAGAGCCTCGTCACTGAAGCCACCCTGGGTCATGACAGTGCCATACAGGCCAGGGTGGATGAAAGGGGCGATATAGTTGACTAGAGGGGGGTGAATAGGCAACTAACAATTTTTAGCTTTTCTTTACCAATTTAAACTTTGCATCAAAGTAGGTTGTCTAGAAATGCAACTAGGTGAGCAACCTATATGGTGCAACAACAACAAGCACGCAAGCAAGCAAGCACGGGATATAACACAAATAAGCTTGCACAAGTAAAGGCACGAGATAACCAAGAGTGGAGTCGATGAAGACGATGATGTGTTACTGAAGTTCCTTCCTTTTGAGGGGAAGTACGTCTCCGTTGGAGCGGTGTGGAGGCACAATGCTCCCCAAGAAGCCACTAGGGCCACCATATTCTCCTCACGCCCTCACACAATGCGAGATGTCGTGATTCCACTATTGGTGCCCTTGAAGGCGGCAACCGGACCTTTACAAACACGGTTGGGGCTCTCTCCACAACTTAATTTGAGGCTCCCAACGAAACCACGGAGCTTCACCACAATGGAATATGGCTCCGAGGTGACCTCAACCGTCTAGGGTGCTCAAACACCCAAGAGTAACAAGATCCACAAGGGATTAGTGGGGGGAATCAAATTCCTCTTGGTGGAAGTGTAGATCTGGGCCGTCTCAACCAATCCCTAGAAAATCAACAAGTTTGATTGGCTAGGGAGAGAGATCGAGAGAAAATGAGCTTGTGGAGCAACAATGGAGTTTGGGGGAAAAGAGGTAAGGTATCTTGGAGAAGAAGACCCCTTTATATAGTGGGGGGACACATCCAACCGTTATGCAGCCCGCATCTGGGCGGTACTACCGTTGCTGGAGCGGTAGTACCGCTGCCATAGTGGTACTACCGCTGTGGCAAGCAGGCATAGGACAACCAGGGCTAAGAAAGAAGAAGTACGCGCACAAGAACGGTACTACCGCCCTGCGGGCGGTACTACCGCTAGTGAGCGGTACTGCTGCTCCCTACAGCTGCTGGAAAAACAGAGGAGGGCAACGAGTTGTGCGACAGTTGGAGCAAACATAGGAGCAGTACTACCGCTTAAACAAGCGGTACTACCGTGCCCTACTGTCATCCCTACTGCCGCTCCCATGTGTGGTCTTTTACGAAAACCCGACACGAAAAAGTCGAGACCACAGCAGGGGCGATAGTACCAGCGGTACTACCGCCCTGGCCGCGGTACTACCGTGTAGCACAAGGCACCCCTTGTTTTGCACAACACGGAAACACCAACAGGCAGGAAGACAGCGAGGGTGCAAGGAAAATGTGTACGTGATGATTCCACCCATACTCTTCCGAAACGGATCCCCTCTTGATAGTACGGTTATCCCTACGACTCAATTTCACCGAAAAGAAACGAAGGAAAATAATCCGTCTAAAGTGAAGTCCTCGAGGGGAACAATCGCAAAATGCCCTTATAATAGATCACCTGAAACACTTAGTGCACACGATTAGTCCGCAAACGTATTGTCATCAATCACCAAAACTACTTGAGGGATAAATATGCCCTTACAATCTCCCCCTTTTTGGTGGATTGATGACAACACGGGATTTGCACAAAATAGTGACTGAAAATAAGCAAACCCCCTTCTAACAAAATATAGACGGGCTCCCCCTAGAGGTGTGCACCAAGGAATTAGCATGAAAGGCTATGTGCACATCTTTAGGATCAAACTCCCAATATATTTTGTAGGCAGGCAACATCCTTGCATATAAGAATAACAACAAGTACAACTAAGCAAGGACAAGCATGAGGGCAATAATATAAATGCTGAAAATGAAGCATCTCACAATATAATAGGGTACTTCATACTAAAGTAGATAGGAAAGGGTAGTTCACATATGTCTTACACCATATGGTCTTGCTCACAACCGAAAGAAAGCGAACGAAAACGAACGAACACAACAAACACGAGACACGAGAACACGAACACGCCAACACACACGCCAACACAAGACCTAAGGCAAATCCCTAACCCTCCCCCTTTGGCAGTAAGACACCAAAAGGGGCGACACGACCCACGATGGTAGTAGGTCTCCATGGCATCACCAGTCATGATCCTCCTCCTCCTCAGAGACCTCTGCAGTACGGGGAGAAGCGCGAACTCCGGTGTCCTCCTCAGTGTCAGACCACGGGTGTCGGTGTCAAAACCGGCGGATCTCGGGTAGGGGGTCCCGAACTATGCGTCTAAGGCTGATGGTAACAGGAGGCAGGGGACATGATGTTTTACCCAGATTCGGGCCCTCTTGATGGAGGTAAAACCCTACGTCCTGCTTGATTTATTCTTGATGATATGGGTATTACAAGAGTTGATCTACCACGAGATCGTAGAGGCTAAACCCTAGAAGCTAACCTATGGTATGATTGTCTGTTGTCTATCGACTACCCTGGCCTCGGTTTATATAATGTACTAGAGGCCTAGGATAACAAGAGTCCTAGCCGAATACGCCGGTGGGGAGGAGTCATTGTCTTGATCGACAAGTCTTGTGGAATCTTCCTTGTATGCGGCAGCTGTCCGAACTGGCCCATGAGTATACGGCCATGGGGTCCTCGGCCCAATCTAACAGATCGGGAGATGACGTTGTGAGTACCCCCTAGTCCAGGACACCGTCAGTAGCCCCCTGAACCGGTCTTCAAGTTAGGGACGCTCCTCAATTCTTCCGAACTGTTCTTCGTCTTCGGTTGTCGGTCTTGAAAACTGGTTCAACAAATCTCATCTTCGATCTTGAGGATCGCCGAAATGCATTCGACGACTTTACACGTCGAGTATCCGAGGAGCCCCTTTAAGTTTCCGGCCTTTATCAATGCCTTGTTATTTTTATGCCACACCTCGGGTTTGAAGTTGTTCCCGGGAGGCAGTGTCCTCTTGCGTCCGAGTTCTAACGCCGGACTGCATTCGAGGTATTTTTTGCAGCCGAGCACCAATGCCGGACTGCTTTCGAGCTCCAACGCCGAAATGTATCCGATCTCCAACGCCGAAATATATCCGAGCTCCAACGCCGGACTGTGTCCAAGCTCCAAGGCCGGACTATATCCGAGGTGTCATATCACCTTGGTTCAAAACAGTTGAAGGAGTTCAGCCGAGCTTAATGCCAGAAATGCCCTCTATGGAGCCAGCCACTAGCGCCCGAGCTTTATGCCGGACTGCTTCCGGGGTGGTGCACCACCCCGACTGTGGGCCGATTTTCTGTCAATGTTTTTGATTAGTGCAATTTATTCTTTGCTGAGATATATATAACCAGTAGCCCTCAAGGTGTGTATCGGTTTAAAACCCGAGATGCACCTGAAGGATGACGTAAGACCGCTGATCCCAGTAGCCGCTGAGACTCAGGTTGATTTGCAAAATCGGCCTGAGGATCAAGTCCTAGCTCGGCAGAATACTTCGGGACACAAAAAGCGGCGTGCTCAGTCCTCAAGACTCAGGTTGGGTGCGACCGACCAACCTGAGGATCAAAATCTCCTCGGCAACTGTATTGCACTTAAAATTTTCTGCATTGGACAGGCAATGCAGTAGCCCCCGAGACACTGGTCGGGTGGCAACACCAGATCAGGGGATCGATGTGCCCCTTTAATATTTATAAATAATAAGTCCGAAGCCCGGTAGCCCCCGAGCCTTAATGCGGGCACGGGTGGTCGAATTAAGGATCGATATCCATAGTAAAATCACAAATTATGTGTAATGACTCTATGTATCCAAGTACTTTACGTCATTTAATGCTCGAATCCGCATTGTACAAAACTTTGTTGACCGACCATCGGCTTCCACCTCCTCGGCCAGTAGCCTAGGAGTGTTTGTCCTACTTTATAAAGCCTTTATGAGGGCAAAGATTTACTATAAACAAGGCAATCTGGCCATACGATTTTATAAACAAAGGTACGTAGAGAGATATGTTATATTACTGTTTAACATAAGAAATGTCTTCCAAAGAAAATAGTCCCGCTATCGGTTCCTTTCTTTGGTTTGTCATGCTAAGCATGATAATGAAACCTCAACTCTAATGTAAGAGAAAAATATCAAGGATTTAGTTTGGGAGGCCAGTTAATAGCCCCCGGTAGTGTTTGGCGACAGTCGAGGTCAAGCCGTAAACACTTCAGCCATTGTTATGAATGGCCCGTCATTTAACACCGTCATCGGATCGCTGACTAGTTTACGCTTATTGTGACAGTCAGTTTTCGACTTTCTCTACCGAGGTGCTTAACCATGTGAGCTGGAAGCACAATCGCAGTGGTTCTCCCTTTGCACACCTAGCCGAACAAAGCAGAACATAGGAGGCAAGCGCAGGAGCCGGGCAACCCAACTATTGACCGAAGACACAATTCGAAACCAATGCATATATAGTGAGATCCGAGAATGTTTTTGCCGAATCTATAAAGGTGTCCGGCATTGCACTGTGAGACTTGTGCTGGAAACACACAAATAGTTTAAAAGTGCCAAAAGCTTGAAAAACCAAAAAACGTCAGTAAAAACATGATGTCCGAACAAGATCAAGTGTTCGGTGCCAATCCGAAAATTGGAAGAGAAAGAAAAAATTATGCTTCTGTCGTGTTTTGACAACGACCAAGAAGAAAACACATTTACAGCTCATATATAAATTTTAAGAGCCCCCAAGTGACTTGGGTAAAATGATTTTATGTATAATGATTGTATGTACCGAAGTACTTATATCATATCTTTGTTCAATCGAACTTTAAACGCGTCTTAACCGACCGTCGGCTTCTCCCTCTTCGGTCAAGGACCGAAAAGTGTTATGTACTCCACATGTCGAGAATATCGACAGTGTTTCCGATAACCAGGCAACCGGGCCATAAGGCTGTAACAGACAAAGCGCGCTCAGGGAACTTATACTATATTACAGACGAAGTGTAAGAAGCATCTTCGAAGAAAATAGTACCCCACCGATACCTTTCTTCGGTGCTCATTATTGCTATGAGACTTGTGCAATAGATTTTTTGTACTCATGAGTTCCGTTGTGTGCCGACCATGATTGAAAACAATAAGAGCGCTAGCTTTCGGCTTCACCCAATCTGAGGTCAGAGCTCGGAGGACCCGGTCGTGACAATCGTAGAGGTGCTCCCTTTACTCCCTAGCCGAACAATCGGGAATGTAGGGGTAAGCACAGGAGCCAAGCAACCCAGCTTGCAAATCGCTTAAGTCAATATGGTGCATATTCAAGGAACGAAGCCGTATAAGTATAATCATATGCAAGAGGAAACGATTCATAAAGGAAGCCCCCAAATAAACGGGGTATTTGAATATGTGTGTCACAAACAAAGTTTGGACAAGGAAATTTTTTACAAGCAACTTTTTTCCAAAAAAGTATAATGCTTGATTGAACCGAACACAAGTTAAAAATTAAAACTTTGAGTATGAAAGCGACTTAGCTGGTTAATGTGTTCAACATTGATGACGCGGTCCGAGCTTGATGCGGGACAAGGTTCCATCCCCCAAGCCGGTCCCGAGGTGGCGGGGCGGAGAGCTCGACACGCCGAAGTGGTGACATAGCACGGTCAATGCAGACCGGCAGAGTGACGGCGAAGTCCCCGGATCATTTTCCTGTGCACAAAAAATAGTGCAAACTGGAGATAATAGTAATAATAATAATTAAAAAAATCGTTGCATAATAAATAATTTATGCAAAGTGAGTAATAAAAGAAATATGGCTTGGCGCCGAAGTCAATGTCGATGCAGGGCGTCGGCGTGATGCGGTAAAGGCGTGGCAAAGCCTGAATTCACAGGTCGGTCCGAGTTCCGGATGCGGCGTTCGCCAGACTATATACGGAAACTGGCCGAACCACCACGCGACCTCGTTAATACGACCATCATTTGATAGACCTGTGTACAGATGATGGACAAAGCAGAGTAATAATTCCTTGAGAAAAATAAACCCAAACAAGCAAAAAATACTAGGATTAATAGCACCTGGTTTATTTGTTGTAGCAATCCGAAGAAAGGTGATTCCCAAAATTGGGACTCGATCCGCACACCCATTGCCTGATGGGCGATAAAACGACGGCATGGCAATGCTGGCAAAGGTTGGCTCGCCGAGGCAAAGCCCTCGATCCAGCTAACGTGACGGAGCTGGTCGGCTAGTGACGCCGAAGTGTCCGGAGTAGGTTGATGAAGAGATGGCGAAGCCCCCGGTCCAGCCGAGATGTCGAAGCCTCGATGTCAGCTGATGAGTTGAAGTAGTTCGGCGTGATGGACACCAGCTTGAAGAAGCAATACCGTGGCCCTGCCGATGCAGGTCGTGACGTGGTCGATGCCGGCTTGATGAAGCGACCGTGCGGCGATGCCGATATGCCCGCCCTGTGTAATCCGTGGGGCGGCGATGTTGGTGATGATTCTTGTTCGCCTTGCTGAGATGATGATCCGAAGAAGTTGAGCTCGACTCAACAAAGTGACGACGTGTCTAGCGCTGGTCGGAGCAATATTGCCGGACTGGTTTGACACCAGCATGATATTGAAGATCATGTTCAAAAGATCTTAAAGTTGGTGGGATGTGTTCGGGAACAAAACACAATACCCCATACAAAACTTCCTTCAAAAGGGATGTCCGAAATCCCGTTCATAAAAAAGACGAACTCGGGTCGGATTCGTTTTCGTGCAGAAAACACATCCGAAAAGTGATGCACTAATCCGAAGGTTCCTGGAGTTTGAACGGTCGGATCGAGCTGAAATTTTGAGAGGTGGTAGATATAGGAATTCCGCAACCGATCAACGGTTGGATTTTCCAGAGGACGTCTGAGCTAGAAGCTGGACACCATTCCCTAAACTCGTCCAGATTCCCGTTCAGATTTGACAGGGCTCCGGTATATCGTGGATTGCCAAAGATTCCTTCATCGGAACTCGACGAAATTTTTCAGGGTTGTTGTAGACTCAATTCCACACAATTCCACCGAAGTAATCGTTAAAAAGACACTTGAGGAGGCAGTGGCGGCGGACACAAGTTTGCTTTCCCAGAAAAACAACACGGTCGCGTGAGGGCAATGTTGACATTGAGCCCCCGGACTCCCTGGATGATTCCTCCATGATCTTGATAGAGATCGGAGTTGATGTTTATAAAGTCCGTCATCCGAACATGACGATCGAAGGTAGGGTGCAGTCCTCAGTCGAGTCAAGGTGACCAGTCGAGCCGGTGACGAAGATGCCGGCATCGCAGTTGACCTGCAGACGAGTCATCGATCCTTTTGCCGATCACACAACGGAACTCTCAATGAAAGCACCAATGTCGGTGTCAAAATCGGCGGATCTCGGGTAGGGAGTCCCGAACTGTGCGTCTAAGGCTGATGCTAACAGGAGGCAGGGGACACGATGTTTTACCCAGATTCGGGCCCTCTTGATGGAGGTAAAACCCTACGTCTTGCTTGATTTATTCTTGATGATATGGGTATTACAAGAGTTGATCTACCACGAGATCGTAGAGGCTAAACCCTAGAAGCTAGCCTATGGTATGATTGTCTGTTGTCTATCGACTACCCTGGCGTCGGTTTATATAATGTACCAGAGGCCTAGGATAACAAGAGTCCTAGCTGAATACGCCGGTGGGGAGGAGTCATTGTCTTGATCGCCAAGTCTTGTGGAATCTTCCTTGTATGCGGCAGCTGTCCGAACTGGCCCATGAGTATACGACCATGGGGGTCCTCGGCCCAATCTAACAGATCGGGAGATGATGTGGTGAGTACCCCCTAGTCCAGGACACCGTCAACGGGCAATGCACTCTAATCCAAGACTCCTCATGAGTGATCCACTCCTCAGAGCCATCAGCAACCTCAAGGCCAACCTGTCTCATAATGGCCTTGTCACGACGACGAGCCATCTTGGCCTCCTTGTGAGCCTTGTACTGGCCCTTGGCCTGGAAGCAGAACATATGCTTCATCTTCTCCTTGAGTTTCTTCGCCCAAAAGGGCTCCTCAGATGGGGGCATATACTCTGGCCCATCATCATCATCCTCATCATCATCAGATAGGACAGTCTCCTGTACTGGAGGTGCCGGAGTAGACGAACTCCACTTCTCCTTCTGACGCAACTCGATAGTGTCATGAGACACCATGTTGTGTGTGACAGGCTCCTCATCTAGAAACTTGGCTGCCCAAGTGTCCTCGATAAGCTGCATAAGATAGGGCCCATAGATGATGCACTTGCGCTCCATGACAGCAGAGTGAAGCTCAGACCACATCACATATGACACATCCAGCACCTGCTGATAGCCCTGATGTTCTTGATAGAACAGAAGCATGTCAACAAGGTAAGAGTGCACCTGATCCAAGTTGCCAATCTGAGGGAATAGGGAGTTTCGAAAGATCCAATGCATGATGTCTAGAAAGGGCCAGAGCTCATAAGTAACCTTTCCAGTCTCAGACACATTCCTGGTAGAATAGGGCCAAAGCTTTTCCTTGTGAGTAGCGGCAATCTCCTTATGAGGGTGAAACCCAAGTGGGGTCTGGGCACCCTCATCATTGTACGTCAAGCTGACCATGAAATCTTTCCATGGTGCGGACAGACGACGACCATTGGTCATCCAAGACAGAGTACGGGCTGGATCATGCTCAAAGTGAACGGTGGCAAAGAACTGGGCCACGAGCTCGGCATCAAAGTCTTTGTTGAAGGTGATGATGCTCTTGATGTCCAACTCCTCACACCTCTGCAGAGCATTCCCAAAGTATGGCAGATCCTTCTCCATGTGTGTGAGATTGATAGACTTGACCTTCACAAACAAGTTCTTCTTTTTCTTCAAGACATCGTGGTAGATTGACTGTTGAAACCTGTTCCCAAATGGACGCCTCTGAAGAGCAGGCTCTTGATCCACATGATAGGGATTGTGCTTCCTTGATACGTCTCCAACGTATCTATAATTTTTGATTGTTCCATGCTATTATATTATCAACCTTGGATGTTTTATATGCATTTATATGCTATTTTATATGATTTTTGGGACTAACCTATTAACCTAGAGCCCAGTGCCAGTTTCTGTTTTTTCCTTGTTTTAGAATATCACAAAAAAGGAAAATCAAATGGAGTCCAATTGACCTGAAACTTCACGGAACTTATTTTTGGACCAGAAGAAGCCCACGGAGTATCGGAGTTGGACCAGGAGAGTCCCGGGCTGCCCACGAGGGTGGGAGGCGCGCCCACCCCCCTGGGCGCGCCCCCCTGCCTCGTGGACAGCCCAAAGGTCCACCGATGTACTTCTTCCTCCCATATATACCCATATACCCTAAAAACTTCGGGGAGCAGGATAGATCGGGAGTTCCGCCGCCAGAAGCCTCCGTAGCCACCAAAAACCAATCTAGACCCGTTCCGGCACCCTGCTGGAGGGGCAAATCCCTCTCCGGTGACCATCTTCATCATCCCCGTGCTCTCCATGACGAGGAGGGAGTAGTTTTCCCTCGGGGTTGAGGGTATGTATTAGTAGCTATGTGTTTGATCTCTCCCTCTCGTGTTCTTGAGGTGGTACGATCTTGATGTATCGTGAGCTTTGTTATTATAGTTGGAGCTTATGATGTTTCTCCCCCTCTACTCTCTTGTAATGGATTGAGTTTTCCCTTTGAAGTTATCTTATCGGATTGAGTCTTTGAGGATTTGAGAACACTTGATGTATGTCTTGCGTGGGATACCCGTGGTGACAATGGGGTATTATATTGATCCACTTGATGTATGTTTTGGTGATCAACTTGCGGGTTCCGCCCATGAACCTATGCATAGGGGTTGGCACACGTTTTTGTCTCGACTCTCCGGTAGAAACTTTGGGGCACTCTTTGAAGTACTTTGTGTTGGTTTGAATAGATGAATCTAAGATTGTGTGATGCATATCGTATAATCATACCCACGGATACTTTAGGTGACATTGGATTATCTAGGTGACATTAGGGTTTTGGTTGATTTGTGTCTTAAGGTGTTATTCTAGTACGAACTCTATGATAGATTGATCAGAAAGGATAACTTTGAGGTGGTTTCGTACCCTACCATAATCTCTTCGTTTGTTCTCCGCTATTAGTGACTTTGGAGTGACTCTTTGTTGCATGTTGAGGGATAGTTATATGATCCAATTATGTTATTATTGTTGAGAGAACCTGCACTAGTGAAAGTATGAACCCTAGGCCTTGTTTCCTAGCATTGCAATACCGTTTGTGCTCACTTTTATCATTAGTTACCTTGCTGTTTTTATATTTTCAGATTACAAAAACCTACATCTACCATCCATATTGCACTTGTATCACCATCTCTTCGCTGAACTAGTGCACCTATACAATTTACCATTGTATTGGGTGTGTTGGGGACACAAGAGACTCTTTGTTATTTGGTTGCAGGGTTGCTTGAGAGAGACCATCTTCATCCTACGCCTCCCATGGATTGATAAACCTTAGGCCATCCACTTGAGGGAAATTTGCTACTGTCCTACAAACCTCTGCACTTGGAGGCCCAACAACGTCTACAAGAATAAGGTTGTGTAGTAGACATCAAGCTCTTTTTTGGCGCCGTTGCCGGGGAGGTTAGCGCTTGAAGTTTTGTGTTGTGAAGTTTTCAAGTTTTGGGTAAAGATTCCATGGACTATGGAATAAGGAGTGGCAAGAGCCTAAGCTTGGGGATGCCCAAGGCACCCCAAGGAAATATTCAAGGACAACCAAGAGCCTAAGCTTGGGGCTGCCCCGGAAGGCATCCCCTCTTTCGTCTTCGTTCATCGGTAACTTTACTTGGAGCTATATTTTTATTTACCACATGATATGTGTTTTGCTTGGAGCGTCATTTTATTTTATTTAGTTTTGCTTGCTGCTTGAATAAAATACCAAGATCTGAAATTCTTAAATGTTAGAGAGTCTTCATATAGTTGCATAATTATTCGACTACTCATTAATCTTCACTTATATCTTTCGGAGTAGTTTGTTGTTGCTCTAGTGCTTCACTTATATCTTTTTAGAGCACGGTAGTGGTTTTATTTTATAGAAATAGATGAACTCTCATGTGTCACTTATATTATTTTGAGAGTCCTAAACAGCATGGTAATTTGCTTTGGTTATGAATTTAGTCCTAATATGATAGGCATCCAAGAGGGGTATAATAAAAACTATCATATAAAGTGCATTGAATACTATGAGAAATTTGATACTTGATAATTGTTTTGAGATATGGAGATGGTGATATTAGAGTCATGCTAGTTGAGTAGTTGTGAATTTGAGAAATACTTGTGTTGAAGTTCGTGATTCCTGTAGCATGCATGTATGGTGAACCGTTATGTGACGAAGTCGGAGCATGATTTATTTATTGATTGTCTTCCTTATGAGTGGCGGTCGGGGACGAGCGATGGTCTTTTCCTACCAATCTATCCCCCTAGGAGCATGCGCGTAGTAATTTGTTTCGATAACTAATAGATTTTTGCAATAAGTATGTGAGTTCTTTATGACTAATGTTGAGTCCATGGATTATACACACTCTCACACTTCCACCATTGCTAGCCTCTCTAGTATCGCGCAACTTTCGCCGGTACCATAAACCCACCATATACCTTCCTCAAAACAGCCACCATACCTACCTATTATGGCATTTCCATAGCCATTCCGAGATATATTGCCATGCAACTTTCCACCGTTCCGTTTATTATGACACGCTCCATCATTGTCATATTGCTTTGCATGATCATGTAGTTGACATTGTATTTGTGGCAAAGCCACCGTTCATAATTCTTTCATACATGTCACTCATGAGTCATTGCACATCCCGGTACACTGCCGGAGGCATTCATATAGAGTCATATCTTGTTCTAAGTATCGAGTTGTAATTCTTGAGTTGTAAGTAAATAAAAGTGTGATGATCATCATTATTAGAGCATTGTCCCAGTCAGGAAAGGATGATGGAGACTATGATTCCCCCACAAGTCGGGATGAGACTCCGGACGAAAAATAAAAAGAAAAAAGAGGCCAAAGAAGCCCAAATAAAAAAAGAGGCCATAAAAAAGAGAGAAGGCCCAAATAAAAAAAATAAAAAATGAGAGAAAAAGAGAGAAGGGGCAATGCTACTATCCTTTTACCACACTTGTGCTTCAAAGTAGCACCATGATCTTCATGATAGAGAGTCTCCTATGTTGTCACTTTCATATACTCATGGGAATCTTTCATTATAGAACTTGGCTTGTATATTCCAATGACGGGCTACCTCAAAATGCCCTAGGTCTTCGTGAGCAAGCGAGTTGGTTGCACACCCACTTAGTTTCTTTTTGAGCTTTCATACACTTATAGCTCTAGTGCATCCGTTGCATGGCAATCCCTACTCACTCACATTGATATCTATTGATGAGCATCTCCATAGCCCGTTGATACGCCTGGTTGATGTGAGACTATCTTCTCCTTTTTGTCTTCTCCACAACCACCATTCTATTCCACCTATAGTGCTATGTCCATGGCTCACGCTCATGTATTGCGTGAAGATTAAAACAGTTTGAGAACATCAAAAGTATGAAACAATTGCTTGGCTTGTCATCGGGGTTGTGCATGATTTAAATATTTTGTGTGGTGAAGATAGAGCATAGCCAGACTATATGATTTTGTAGGGATAGCTTTCTTTGGCCATGTTATTTTGAGAAGACATGATTACTTTGTTAGTATGCTTGAAGTATTATTATTTTTATGTCAATATTAAACTTTTGTCTTGAATCTTATGGATCTGAATATTCTTGCCACAATAAAGAGAATTACATGGATAAATATGTTAGGTAGCATTCCTCATCAAAAATTCTGTTTTTATCATTTACCTACTCGAGGACGAGCAGGAATTAAGCTTGGGGATGCTAATACGCCTCCAACGTATATATAATTTTTGATTGTTCCATGCTATTATATTATCAACCTTGGATGTTTTATATGCATTTATATGCTATTTTATATGATTTTTGGGACTAACCTATTAACCTAGAGCCCAATGTCAGTTTCTGTTTTTTTCCTTGTTTTAGAGTATCGCAAAAAAGGAAAATCAAACGGAGTCCAATTGACCTGAAACTTCACGGAACTTATTTTTGCACCAAAAGAAGCCCACGGAGTATCGGAGTTGGACCAGGAGAGTCCCGGGCTGCCCACGAGGGTGGGGGGCGCGCCCACCCCCCTAGGCATGCCCCCTGCCTCGTGGACAGCCCGGAGGTCCACCGGCGTACTTCTTCGTCCCATATATACCCATATACCCTAAAAACTCCGAGGAGCATAATGGGAGTTCCGCCGCCAGAAGCCTCCGTAGCCACTGAAAACCAATCTAGACCCGTTCGGGCACCCTGCCGGAGGGGGAAATCCCTCTCCGGTGGCCATCTTCATCATCCCGATGCTCTCCATGACGAGGAGAGAGTAGTTTTCCCTCGGGGTTGAGGGTATGTACCAGTAGTTATGTGTTTGATCTCTCCCTCTCGTGTTCTTGAGGTGGTACGATCTTGATGTATCGCGAGCTTTGCTATTATAGTTGGATCTTATGATGTTTCTCCCCCTCTACTCTCTTGTAATGGATTGAGTTTTCCCTTTGAAGTTTTCTTATCGGATTGAGTCTTTAAGGATTTGAGAACACTTGATGTATGTCTTGCCGTTCTTATCTGTGGTGACAATGGGATATCACGTGATCCACTTGATGTATGTTTTGGTGATCAACTTGCGGGTTCCGCCCATGAACCTATGCATAAGGGTTGGCACACATTTTCGTCTTGACTCTCCGGTAGAAACTTTGGGGCACTCTTTGAAGTACTTTGTGTTGGTTTGAATAGATGAATCTGAGATTGTGTGATGCATATCGTATAATCATACCCACGGATACTTGAGGTGACATTGGAGTATCTAGGTGACATTAGGGTTTTGGTTGATTTGTGTCTTAAGGTGTTATTCTAGTACGAACTCTATGATAGATTGACCAGAAAGGATAACTTTGAGGTGGTTTCATACCCTACCATAATCTCTTCGTTTGTTCTCCGCTATTAGTGACTTTGGAGTGACTCTTTGTTGCATGTTGAGGGATAGTTATATGATCCAATTATGTTATTATTGTTGAGAGAACTTACACTAGTGAAAGTATGAACCCTAGGCCTTGTTTCCTAGCATTGCAATACCGTTTGTGCTCACTTTTATCATTAGTTACCTTGCTGTTTTTATATTTTCAGATTACAAAAACCTATATCTACCATCCATATTGCACTTGTATCACCATCTCTTCGCCGAACTAGTGCACCTATACAATTTACCATTGTATTGGGTGTGTTGGGGACACAAGAGACTCTTTGTTATTTGGTTGCAGGGTTGCTTGAGAGATACCATCTTCATCCTATGCCTCCCACGGATTGATAAACCTTAGGTCATCCACTTGAGGGAAATTTGCTACTGTCCTACAAACCTCTGCACTTGGAGGCCCAACAACGTCTACAAGAAGAAGGTTGTGTAGTAGACATCATTCCTCTTGGTGCAAAACTCCATGGCAGACATCAGATTAGCAGGCTTGCGTCCAGTGGAGGTCTTCGATGTTGGTACCTTGGCCTTGCGCTTTGGCGGCTCAGAAGAGACACCCTCACCACCACCACCAGCAGACTCTGGAACATCTGATGAGCGATAGTGCTTGGAACCTGTTGGACGGTCTGGATTCTTGCGATGAGCCTGGTGCCCGGGGCTACTACCACCTGAAAGCACACACACACAAAGACCACAAAAGTAAGAGAGCATAAGCCCGGGAAAGACGACGACCAAAAAGAGAATTAGGTATAGAAACAGGAGCAATGGCATCTCAGGGCGGTAGTACCGTGCACCAGAGCGGTTGTCAGCGGGCTGACACCTATTGCGGCAAGATCCGGTACTACCAGAGATGCACAAGATCATATTTCTACACCTAATCGACAAACACCCTAGTCTAGCAGTCTCCCAAGTCCTTCCTAAGCCTCGATTCAACAACTAAATCGAGGGATGCAACGAGTATAGCCCCAAAACCTAGTTCCAAGAAGGAGAACCAATGGAGAGAAGAACGGGGGCAATACCGACATCCATGGCACAAGGAGAGGGTGGGGAAAGACCCCACCAGACGGAAACAAGGGAGCCGGCCTGAATCCGGCGGCCCAGCGGCGAGCCTCCGGTGCTTGGGGAGTCGCCTGAGAGAGGAGAGGACGAGGGGATGGGGCAAACTGAACGGGTATGGGGGAGTAGAAACTCCCCCTTCTTGATACATACCCACTCGCCCAGCCCCAAGCGGTAGTACCGCACAAGGCACGGTAGTACCGCCCTGGTGCAGATCTGGAGCACGAAGCGCCCAGTGAACCACTCCATGGTAGTACCGTGTCGGCCGAGCGGTAGTACCGCTTGTATAAGCGGTAGTACCGCTCTGCTGCCGCGGTAGTACCGCTCAGGCGCCCCAAAGCAAGAACAAGGGGAAAAGATGGCTTACGCCCGACTAGCAAAAAAAGAAGAACCACACAAGACATGACAAGCCAAACCTGAACACGACCAAACCAAAACACAACCACTCAAAAGAGAGAAGCACAAGCAAAAAGAGACAAAACACAAACAAACTCTCGAGAAGAGAGGACAGTGGCCGAGGCCACCTATGTTTGAGAAAATGGTATGGCGCTGCGAAGAATTATCCTTGGGCCCATGACAAAAACTCATCTTTGAAGCACAAGTACCATAAAAATGGCTAATGTGAAATACTTGATATGCATAATGGGGGGAGGAAGAGTTCATTGAGAGAACAACACTCCCCCTATGTCCATGCCTACATCTAAACTAGACATCAAGATGAGTGTGGTGGGGTGTGCAAGGGTTCAAGTCACATTGCTCGAATCAATGATATTTAGCTCATGCCTTAACTCGTGAAATCTTGCTTCATCCAAGGGCTTCGTGAAAATATCTGCAAGGTTATCATGAGTGTTGACATAGTTGAGCTCAATCTCCCCTCGCCTAATATGATCCCGGATGAAGTGATACCGAATCTCAATATGCTTCGTCTTGAAGTGTTGCACCGGGTTGAGAGAAATCTTGATGACACTTTCATTGTCACACCAAAGAGGCACTTTGTCACAAATGACACCGTAATCCTTTAAAGTTTGCCTCATCCATAAGAGTTGTGCACAACAACTACTGGCCGCCACATACTCCGCTTTGGTGGACGAGAGAGACACACAACTTTGCTTTTTGGAAGACCAACTCACCAAAGAGCAACCAAGAAATTGGCACCCTCCGGAAGTGGACTTCCTATCCACTTTGTCTCCCGCCCAATCGGAGTCCAAATATCCTACGAGCTTGAAGTTTTCTCCTCTTGGGTACCATAAGCCAAAGTTTGGGGTATGAGCCAAATATCGAAAGATTGCTTGACCGCCACAAAGTGGCTTTCCTTAGGTGCGGCTTGAAACCATGCACAAATTCCCATACTGAACATGATATCCGGTCTAGATACACAAAGGTAAAGCAAGGAGCCAAACATGGAGTGATATACCTTTTGATCCACCGTTTTACCATTGGGATCAATGCCAAGTTGGCACTTGGTGGGCATTGGAGTGGAAGCCAGCTTGGCATCACTTAACTTGAATCTCTTTAGCATGTCTTGAGTGTATTTGGCTTGGTTGATAAAGGTTCCTTCTCTTCTTTGTTTGACTTAGAATCCAAGGAAGAACTTCAACTCTCCCATCGAAGACATCTTGAACTTAGAGGTCATGAGTGCGGCAAATTCCTCATTGAAAGCTTTGTTAGGGGAACCAAAGATAATATCATCAACATATAGTTGGCACACAAACAACTCCCCTTTGACCTTCTTAGTAAAAAGAGTGGGGTCGATCATCCCAACTTCAAATCCACGATCTTGTAGAAACTCGGTAAGGTGGTCATACCACGCACGTGGGGCTTGTTTAAGGCCATAGAGTGCATTATCGAGTTGATACACATGATCGGTAAAGTAGGGATCCTCGAACCCAGGGGGTTGCTTGACATATACCAACTCATTAATAGGACCATTAAGAAAAGCACTTTTCACATCCATTTGTTGCAGCTTAAAGTTGTGATGAGAAGCATAAACAATCAACAAACAAATGGATTCAAGGCGAGAAACGGGAGCAAAGGTTTCACCATAGTCGATACCCTCGACTTGGGAGTAGCCTTGTGCCACCAATCTTGACTTGTTGTGAATGATGGTCCCATGAGCATCTTGCTTGTTCTTGAATATCCACTTGGTTCCAATGACATTGTGGTTCCCCGTTGGCCTTGGCACCAATCTCCACACCTTGTTGTACTCGAAGTTGTTGAGTTCTTCATGCATGGCATTTAGCCAATACGGATCTTCGAGCGCCTCATATACCTTTTGGGGTTCAACACAAGAGACAAACACGTGATGTTCACAACAGTTTTCCAATTGTCTACGAGTGTTTACCCCCTTTTGAATGCTTACAAGCACATTCTTCATGAGATGACCCTTGGTGGAGAGCTTGGATGCAATCTTGGCGGCACGACGCTCCAATTCCTCCTCGGGGGTGAGTCGAGGAGCGGTCACTTGATCATCTTGAGCGCCGTCTTGAGCTTGTTCTTGATCTTGAGGTAGCTCTTGATCTTGAACTTGCTCAGAGGAGAGAACTTGACCTTGGGCATCACTTGGTGATTCAACACCGTCTCGAGATTGATCTTGCCCTTGGTCTTGTTCATGAGGTTGAGGGCCTTCACTTTGTTCTTCGAAAGCGTGTGGGCCCTGGGTTGGTTGAGGGAGTCCTGGATTAGGGGGTCTCCGGACAGCCGGACTATATCCTTTGGCCGGACTGTTGGACTATGAAGATACAAGATTGAAGACTTCATCTCGTGTCCGGATGGGACTTTACTTGGCGTGGAAGGCAAGCTAGGCAATACGGATATGTATATCTCCTCCTTTGTAACCGACCTTGTGTAACCCTAGCCCCCTCCGGTGTCTATATAAACCGGAGGGTTTTAGTCCATAGGACAACATACAATCATACCATAGGCTAGCTTCTAGGGTTTAGCCTCTTCGATCTCGTGGTAGATCAACTCTTGTACTACTCATATTATCAAGAACAATCAAGTAGGACGTAGGGTATTACCTCCATCAAGAGGGCCCAAACCCGGGTAAACATCGTGTCCCCTGCCTCCTGTTACCATCTGCCTTAGACACACAGTTCGGGACCCCCTACCCGAGCTCCGCCGGTTTTGACACCGACATTGGTGCTTTCATTGAGAGTTCCACTGTGTCGTCATCATAAGGAAGATGGCTCGCCTCATTGTCAAGGACAACATCACCTCTGGGGGAGCCCTGGCTGTAGGCCAAAGTCTCCGACTGGGCGGCTTCGTCATGACCGCCCGCTCGGCCGCTGCGCCAACGATGACCTCTCAGGTCATCAAAAATAGCCTCCACATCGGCTCAAAATTTTCTGAGCAGATGGATCCAATGGAGCTCTCCTCTTTGAACGAGCTCTTGGATCACATTGCCGCTCTGGGAGTCACTATGGACTACGATCGGATCGGGCTTAAACCCGACCAAAGGGAGATTAACTCTCCGCCGGTCACCCATCAGATAGCGGTGGTGGAGGAGCAATGCGGCGATTCTCCCTCTATCCTGAGGACGAACTATGTCCGGATTCCCGAGCTCTCTGAACAGGATACTCGCTCACGGGAGAACACCGCCCCAACCCTGAATCCAGAATCAGGCCGCATACCGAACCCACAGGGCAACATCCTGGAGCCCGAACTTCCAAGATCGGAAACTCCCCTGCCCCATGATCACAGATTGGGTCAAGGTCTGTGTCGGTGTCAAAACCGGCGGATCTCGGGTAGGGGGTCCCGAACTGTGCATCTAGGCTGGATGGTAACAAGAGGCAAGGAACACGATGTTTTACCCAGGTTCGGGCCCTCTTGATGGAGGTAAAACCCTACGTCCTGCTTGATTAATATTGATGATATGGGTAGTACAAGAGTAGATCTACCACGAGATCCAGGAGGCTAAACCCTAAAAGCTAGCCTATGGTATGGTTGTTGTATGATGAAGTTGTCCTATGGACTAAAACCCTCCGGTTTATATAGACACCGGAGAGGGTTAGGGTTACACAAAGTCGGTTACAATGGTAGGAGATCTAAATATCCGCATCGCCAAGCTTGCCTTCCACGCCAAGGAAAGTCCCATCCGGACACGGGACGAAGTCTTCAATCTTGTATCTTCATAGTCCTGGAGTCCGGCTGAAGGTATAGTCCGGCTACCCGGACACCCCCTAATCCAGGACTCCCTCAGTAGCCCCCGAACCAGGCTTCAATGACGACGAGTCCGGCGCGCAGATTGTCTTTGGCATTGCAAGGCGGGTTCTTCTCCAAATTCCGTGTACCTGCTGAATAATGTCCGATTTTCGTAATGTAGCGCACCTTGGCTTCCACGCCCAATAATGGCCGTCTTCCACGTGTTAAACGAATGCGAAAAGTCGAGGTGTTTTTACATTCACACCCCTAGCCGCATAAACGAGCCGCCTATTTAATGGGATGGGGGATTCAGATCCAAACCACACCTTCGCCTCTCCGCGAGTAATCATCAGAGTGCCTCCAGCAAAGGTCCATTCCAACATGGCCAGCCGTCGCAGCTCCTCCTCTCGCCCTTCCAGTCCTAAACCTGGAGACTGGGAGAGGTGCTCCATCCCGCACAACGAGCTAGTGTCGCTTCAGGCCAAGGGATTTCTCCCTCAGGCCTATATGGTCCCGGTCCGAGCCGGACTCGCCACCTATAATGGCGGAGAGCAAGCGGGGAGCACCCCCAATCCCTCCAAAGGAGAGCGGGTGTGCCTCGTCCCTTATCTAGTAAGAGGACTTGGATTTCCAATTCATCCATTTCTCCGTGGGCTTCTGGAGTTCTACGGCCTCCAGCTGCACAATCTCACGCCCGCCTCTATATTGCATATCGTGGGCTTCGTCGCCCTTTGCGAGCTATTCTTGGGTGTTGAGGCTCATTTCGCACTGTGGAAGAGGTTATTCTGCCTGGTGCCCCGCTCTCAAGAGGGGTCTATATATCAAGTGGGCGGAGCCGAAGTGTGGCGTATCGCCGGGACCGGATATCTATCCGGAACCCCAAAGAAGGCGTCCGAGGACTGGCCTTCGGAATGGTTTTATATAGATGATGTCTCGCTGCCGGATCCTATCCGGGCCGGTCTCCTCGAATTCAACAGTGCTCCCTTAAAGAAACGCCTAAGCTGGCGTCCGCGGAGCTCTCAGAGAGAAGGCGACAGGGATGTCCTTCACCTGATGGGTCGGATAAGACTATTGGCTCATTCCGGACTAACCATGATTGAAGTCATGGCCGCATGCATTATGCGGGGGGTGCAACTGCTTCAATATAGAGGCCACCCCATGTGGGATTTTAATAGGGAGGATGACGCCACCCGTTACGGTCGTAAGGGGCCAGCCTCAGCTGCCGCTCTAGTAAAGATCTTATCCTCTTTGTACAAGGGAGAATAGGAGGAATTCCTCCGCGACAACCCGTAGGGCGGATTTTCTATGTACAACCCTCCGAGTTGGGTAAGTGGATAATTGTGCTTGCCCATCCGTTTTATATTCCCATGATTAAATATGTAGTCTTCCGATTTCAATGCAGGAACTGTGTCAGGAAGTAAAGGATATAAACAGCCGTCCCCCACAGCCCGAGGGTCTAGAACAGTCCCTCGATCTGGACTCCGAAGAGGATCCGGACATATCGGTGGAGCTGATTGACGGGGTGTTTCATCAGCTAAGCAAGGACAATACCTTGGTGGCCATTACGGCTGATTACCCAGGGTTAATCCCGGCCTCCCAGGTAACAGAGAGCGGAGTCTCATCCCCTTGAGAAGGAATCCATTCTCACGCATTTCAGTTTTCCTGACAACGGCCGTGTTTTGCAGGGGAGGTTTCCGAGGCGGGAGGCCGAACCTGCGGCGGCTAGCCAACGAGGGGCCGTAGGGCCCCGTGGAGTAAAAAGGAATGTAGTCCGGACTGAGACGCCGGCGCAAAGGTATAGCGCACCCTCTTTTTCCCTGGTGTTATTCCTTCAGGGCATATTAACGTTCGTGCTGTCTTCAAGACGAAGAGACCTCACCGGACTACATCTGGAGAGGTTGCCAATCGCGCCTCCACCAGCCAGGCTCCAACGCCTGGCCCGGAAGCAGAAGCGAACACAAGGCGTGCACCGGACGCTCCTCCGACAGAGGATGCGGACAGGCTGTCTGCCACCAATTCCGAGGTGGAGAGTGCCATGAACCACAAGCGTCGCCGGACAGTTCTTCGCGACGCTTGTTTCTCCCAAGAGGCATTAGATGCCTTCAATTCGGGAGATGCGTATCTCCGTGCCGCTCAAAATGGTTTAGCCAGAGCCACGAAGCAATATGTAAAAGACATACGGGTAAGAAAATTTTGGTAAATATATATACCAGTAGCCCCCGAGACTTGAAACAGTGAGGGTAACTGATTTAAGGATCATTTGTTATGCAGGTTCTTACAGAGAAGAATACCGTACTGTCCCAGGAGCTGGAAGAGTGCAAAGCCCAACTGGAGGCCGCACTAGCCGCGGTAGGGGAGCCCAAAGAGACCCCCTCTGGTAAGATACACTTCGAAAGATTAGTATCTTGCGAAGTGCGGCATGGGTGTAAATCTGACAAATCATATTGCAGATGGCGCCGGACTAGATCCGGAGAGGCAACAACTCTTGCACCGGCTAAAGGCCGGTGAAAGTATGTTGACAAGGGTGAGGCGGGAGAAGAATGATCTTCAGGATGCCAACACCAAGCTGGATGTTGAACTTAAAGATGTTCGTGGCCAGCTGTCGGACTCTACTAAGGAGAATCAGCGGCTTCGACGCGGCATATTTAGTAAGTGCTTAAGCGAATCTTTGAAAGAAAAGAGTTCGGCGAGGAAGTCGACTAACAGAGTAATGTCTGTAGGTATGCTATCGGGTCGTCCTGCAGAGGAGATGCCCGGTTCTACGGGTGACCTTCTTCCCGAGCTCTCGCAACTGCACGAGCGAGTTCGGCAGGCGATGTGAGGCGTTGCCCGAGCCTTATGGCCTTCCCACTCCATGCCCAAGGGCCTTGGAGAGCTTTCGGAGAAGCTTAAGGGAGCTCGGCGGTGCTTCCGGTTGTGGAAGATATCGGCCTGCTGACAAGGCGCTAGGGAGGCCTGGGCCATGGTGAAGACGCAGTACACGAAGTCTGACCCAAACCACATGGCCGAGGTCGGACCTGTGGGGCCTGACGGGAAGGAGATCCCTGTAAGCTTAGTGTACGGCCAAGTAGAATTGGCCGCAAAGTATTCCCAGCAGGACTGTAAGTTAGACAGCCTGTTAGATGGTATTGAAGAGGAATACAATCAGTCAGAGTGACTATGTAATTTTTAATTGACATGTGTAATGCCTTCTAGCCGGATTGTAGATCGTTTGTCGTTGCCGACCTTTTCGCTTCAACCTCAGGGCCTGACGGTCCGGAGTGTGTCCGAATACCCTACCGGTTATGTAAGAACCGGGGTATGCATGGAGACCAGGCGTAGGGGTCATTAGTGCTTTATCAGACAAGTGCCCAACTAGTTATGTTATATTACATGGTTAGTAAGAAACATCTTCCAGAGAGAATAGTTCCGTTAGGGGTTCCTTTCTCTGGGAGGCATGCCCTAAAGTGCATGTTCGGACTGCAAACGCAGGAAAATCATCTGGGGGCATATATATAAATAAGTAAAAAGTTCATCTTTTAGTTCACCGACCGAATATTCCCTTAAGAACGCTAGCTTTCGGCTTCACCCAGTCTGAGGTACACATCCGGCTGATCCGGCAGTAACAATCGCAGAGGTGCTCCCTTTACCACCTAGCCGAACAATCGAGAACGTAGGGGTAAGTACAGGAGCTAGGCAACCCAGCTTGGCCAAAACTTAAGTCATATCGATGCATATAATGGTGAAGAAAAGGTACATGCGGAAGTTTGACACATGTGGTGGGCGTGAAGCCCGTATAAATAAGCTTCTGTTAGAGAAGGCCCCAGGTTTAATGAGCGCGAGTAGCACGTCACTTGAGGAGCCTTTAAGGGCTATAAAAGAAAAGAGGGGAAGGAGAGAAATGTAAGACAGAAAATGTAAAAAATGGACAGAGGAAGGAGACAAACACAGAGTCCGGCTCTAGGCATAGAATCTTCGGAGACGGGCTGCGTTCCATGGGTTCGGCTCGAGTCGTTTATCTGGCGCATCTCACAGGCGGTATGCTCCACCAGTCAGGACTTGGTCGATTATGAAGGGACCTTCCCACTTGGGCTTTAGCTTGTCCTTTTTCTTGTTCGGCAGGCGTAGAACTAATTCGCCAACGTTGTAGTTTTTGGCCCGCACTTCTCTGCTTTGATATCTTCGAGCCTACTATTGATAGAATGCGAAACGGGCTTTTGCCACATCGCGCTCCTCCTCTAAGGCGTCCAAACCGTCCTGCCGATCGAGCTTGGCTTCCCTTTCTTTGTACATGCACACTCGAGGTGAGTCATTAATTATGTCGCAGGGCAAGACTGCCTCTGCGCCGTACACCATAAAAATGGTGTGTATCCGGTGGTGCGATTCGGCGTGGTCCGCAGCCCCTAGAGTACGGAGTTGAGCTCCTCTACCCAGTGCGTGTTAGATTCCTTGAGGGACCGCACTAATCTGGGTTTGATGCCGCTCATGATGAGACCATTTGCACGTTCGACCTGACCATTAGTTTGTGGGTGATAGACGGAAGCATAATCGAGCTTGATGCCCATGTTTTTGCACCAGAGTTTTACCTCATCGGCCGTAAAGTCCGTGCCGTTATCGGTGATGATGCTGTGGGGGACGCCATAACGGTGTACGACCCCGGATATAAAGTCTATCACAGGTCCGGATTCGGCCGTCTTAACAGGCTTGGCTTCTATCCATTTGGTGAACTTATCCACCATGACCAGTAAGTATTTTTTCTTGTGGGTTCCGCCTTTAAGGGGTCCCACCATGTGAAGCCCCCAGACCGCGAAAGGCCAAGTGATGGGGATAGTTTGGAGGGCGGTGGGTGGCATATGGCTTTGGTTTGCAAAAAGCTGGCAACCGGCGCATCGTTGGACCAAGTCCTGAGCGTCCGCCCGGGCCGTCGGCCAATAAAAGCCTATACGGAAAGCCTTGCTTACAAGGGACCGAGCTGTGGCGTGATGGCCACCGAGTCCGGCATGAATTTCAGCCAGCAGGTTCCGCCCTTCCTCTTCGGAGATGCACCTTTGAAGGACTCCGATAGTGCTTTTCTTATAAAGTTCTCCCTCATGGACTTTATAGGCTTTAGATCGCCGAACTATACAGCGTGCCTCGTTTTGGTCCTCTGGGAGTTCCTGCCTAGTAAGGTAGGCTAGGAATGGTTTTGTCCACGGGGCAATAACGACCATTAGTACGTGGGCTGAGGTTGTGATTTCATTGGCAGAGCCTCCGATTATGTCAGATTGTTCGGTGTCGGACAGTGCGGTTGGGTCCGGGCTAATATTGCCATGTTCCCCTTCCCATACTACGGATGGCTTGAACAGCCTTTCCAGGAAGATGTTGGGGGGGACCGCATCGCGTTTTGCGCTGATGCGTGCCAGGACGTCTGCCGCCTGATTGTTTTCTCGGGCTATATGGTGAAATTCGAGCCCCTCAAACCGAGCTGACATTTTGAGGACGGCGTTGTGGTAAGCTGCCATTTTTGGATCCTTGGCATCGAAGTCTCCATTTATTTGGGATATCGCGAGGTTCGAATCCCCGCGCACCTCTAGGCGTTGAATTCCCATGGATACATGCCATCCGGAGACCATGTAAAGGGCCTCATATTCGGCTGCATTGTTGGAGTCCGTGTACATAATCTGGAGTACATATTGAACTATGTCTCCTGTGGGGGACATCAAAACGATGCTGGCCCCTAGTCCGGCCAAAATTTTGGAACCATCGAAGTGCATGATCCAGTTTGAATATGTGCCGTCCTCTTTAGGGAGTTCGGCCTCCGTCCATTCTGCGACGAAGTCGGCCAAAACTTGCGACTTGATAGCTCGCCGTGGCCTATAAGTTATGTCGAATGGGAGGAGCTCGATGGCCCATTTTGCAATCCGGCCCGTTGCATCACGGTTGTTTATAATATCGTTGAGTGGTACTTCCGATGCTACTGTGATTGAACACTCTTGAAAGTAGTGTCGTAGCTTCCGGGATGCCATGAATACCGCATATGCAATCTTTTGATAATGTGGGTACCGTGATTTGCATGGGGTGAGGACAGTGGACACATAGTAAACCGGCTTTTGAAGGGGGAATTTGTGTCCGCCCGTTTCCCGCTCGACGACGAGTACTGCGCTGACAACTTGATGGGTTGCTGCAATGTACAATAGCATTGGTTCGCCGATGTTTGGCGCGACCAGGACGGGGTTTGTTGCCAATATGGCTTTTATTTCCTCGAGTCCGGCCGTGGCGGCATCCGTCCACTCGAAGTGTTCGGTGCGCCAAAGGAGGCGATAGAGGGGTAGCGCCTTTTCTCCCAACCGGAAGATAAAGCGGCTTAGAGCCGCCACGCATCCGGTTAATTTTTGTATTTGTTTGAGGTCCTTTGGGATATCCAATTGTGACAAAGCTCGGATCTTGGCTGGATTTTCTTCGATTCCTCTACCGGACACAATGAAGCCCAAGAGCTTTCCGGCTGGAACGCCGAAAACGCATTTTTCCGGATTTAGCTTGATGTCATATGCTCGGAGGTTGTCAAATGTAAGCCTCAAGTCGTCTACTAGAGATTCGACATGTCTTGTTTTTACGACCACATCATCCACGTATGCCTCTACTGTTTATCCGATCTGGTTTGCCAGACATGTCTGAATCATGCGCTGATATGTTGCACCGGCGTTTTTGAGCCCGAAAGGCATTGTGTTGAAGCAGAATGGGCCGTATGGGTGATGAATGCCGTTGCGGCTTGGTCTGACTCGGCCATCTTGATTTGATGGTAACCGGAGTATGTGTCGAGGAAGCACAACGAATTGTGTCCTGCAGTGGCGTCGATAATTTGATCGATGCGGGGGAGGGGGAAGGGATCCTTTGGGCAAGCCTTGTTAAGGTCTTTGAAGTCAACGCACAGGCGCCAGGATTTGTCCTTCTTTGGTACCATCACCAAGTTTGCTAGCCAGTCCAGATGTTTTATATCTCTGATGAATCCGGCCTCCAATAGTTTGGCTAGCTCCTCTCCCATTGCCTGTCTCTTGGGCTCAGAGAAACGCCGAAGGGCTTGTTTGACAGGTTTGAATCCTTTTAGGATATTTAAGCTGTGTTCGGCCAGCCTGCGTGGGATTCCTGGCATGTCTGAAGGGTGCCAGGCAAAAATGTCCCAGTTCTCCCGTAGGAATTCTCGCAGTGCGGCGTCTACATCGGGGTTTAATCGTGCCCCGATGGAAGCTGTTTTATTGGGGTCCGTTGGATGGACCTGGAATTTGACTATTTCATCCGCTGGTTTAAAGGAGGTGGACTTGGATCTTTTATCGAGTATCACATCGTCCCTGTTTATCGTGGAGCGCAGCATAGTCAGTTCCTCAGCCGCTAGGGCTTCGGACAGTGCCTCAAGGGCCAATGCGGCTGTCTTGTTTTCGGCGCGGAGTGCTATGTCTGGATCACTAGCGAGAGTGATGATTCCGTTCGGCCCGGGCATCTTGAGCTTCATGTACCCGTAATGGGGTATTGCTTGGAAGATTGTAAACGCTTCCCGCCCCAGCAGAGCGTGGTATCCGCTACTGAACGGGGCCACTTGGAATGTGACCTCTTCGGACCTATAATTATCCAGCGTGCCGAACACCACATCTAGTGTGATTTTTCCTGCACAGCACGCTTCCCGACTGGGGATTATTCCTCTAAAGGTTGTGCGGCTTCGCTCAATGCGGTTCCAGTCTATTTCCATTTTTTGAAGGGTTTCCTCATAAATGAGGTTCAATCCGCTGCCTCCGTCCATGAGTACCTTGGTGAGGCGAAAGCCGTCCACTATAGGACTGAGTACCAATGCGGCTGGTGCTCGAGCTGTTCGGATTTTAGGTTCATCACTGGCATTAAAAGTAATAGCCGTGTCACTCCATGGGTTTATTGTTGCTACTTGATAGACTTCGGCGAGGCTGCGGAGTGTTCTTTTTCACATATTATTTGATGTGAAAGTCTCGAAGACTGTTAAGACTGTACTGGAGTCCCTGAGGTGGTTTTCTGCGGCCTCCGGAATTAGGAGATCTTCGCCCCTTTTGGCCACCTGCCAGAGTATCCAACATGCTCTAAGGCTATGAGTTGGTGTGGCGTCCTCTGTACTATGAATTTTACAGGGTCCATTAAGCCATCCCTCTAGTACGGTTCCATGCCCTGTAGAGGGTTTTGGTTTTTTGGTTTTTAACCCGGGTGTCTGATGATGATGCACCCTTTTATTTCGGACGAGGTTTCTATTCAGGGCCGGATTGTCCCAAAATTTAGTTTCGGTTTTCCGGGCGCTTTCCATCGCACAGTACTTTTGTACTATGGACGCCAAGTCAGAGAAGCGTGTAATATCACGACGACCTATGGCGTTGAGGATTCCCTTGTCCGTGCAATTATTGCAAAAGATTGAGATTGCGTCTTCCTCGTGGCAGTCCTTTATCCTGTTCATAACCAGGAGGAACCTTGCCCAGTAATGATGTACTGTTTCTTCGGGTTTTTGCCTGATTTGGAATAGATCGCTTATGTTCGGGTGGGTGGGTGGAATTAAATCCGGAACTTCACCCAATCTAAGACTCAGAGGCCAAGGAGTTTCCGAACTCTGAAGTTTGGATTCTTGGATGTTGTCCAGTGAATCTAGCCCATTGCCTGATTCTAAGTTCAGGTCTTGAGTTACATCCTCCCCTCCGCGGGTATCCGGCTTGGAGGGATCGGGAATCCGGACGTAGCTAGTCCTTAAGATAGATGAAGAGTCGCCGCACTGTGCCTCTACCACGGCAACGTGATGGGTGACTTGGGGAGAATTAATTTCTCTTAGATCGGGTTTAAGCCCATCCTGGTCATAATCCGTAGTGACCCCCAAGGCGGGGATGCGATCCAAGAGCTCGTTTACGGAAGAGAGCTCCATTGGATCTAACTGCTCGACGAGTTCCAAGCTGACGTGAAGATTGCTTTTGACGACCCGAGAGGTCACCGTCGGCGCAACAGCCGAACAGGCGGTCATGAGAAAACCGCCTAGCCGGAGAGTTTGGCCGACATCCAAGGCTCCCTTAGTAACGGCGCCGTCTTTAAAGATGGGAAGAGGCATCCTTCCTGATTGCGACGGCATAGAGGAACTCTCAATGAAAGCACCAATGTCGGTGTCAAAACCGGCGGATCTCGGGTAGGGGGTCCCGAACTGTGCGTCTAGGCCGGATGGTAACAGGAGGCAAGGAACACGATGTTTTACCCAGGTTCGGGCCCTCTTGATGGAGGTAAAACCCTATGTCCTGCTTGATTAATATTGATGATATGGGTAGTACAAGAGTAGATCTACCACGAGATCCAGGAGGCTAAACCCTAAAAGCTAGCCTATGGTATGGTTGTTGTATGATGAAGTTGTCCTACGGACTAAAACCCTTCGGTTTATATAGACACCGGAGAGGGTTAGGGTTACACAAAGTCGGTTACAATGGTAGGAGATCTAAATATCCGCATCACCAAGCTTGCCTTCCACGCCAAGGAAAGTCCCATCCGGACACGGGACGAAGTCTTCAATCTTGTATCTTCATAGTCCTGGAGTCCGGCTGAAGGTATAGTCCGGCAACCTGGACACCCCCTAATCCAGGACTCCCTCAGTCTGGACTTAAATCCACCCACCCACCCAGATTCAAACAATCTTTCCCATATTAGGCAAGCGCCCCAAGAGACAGTACATCACTATTGGGCCAGATTCCTCCTTGTAATAAACAAGGTCAAGGACTGTCGCGAGGAAGATGCAATTTAGTTCTTTTGCAACAATTGCACGGACAAGGGAGTCCTCAACGCCATAAGTCACCGTGACGTAGCACACTTCGCTAACTTGGCGGCCATAGTACGGAAATACTGTGCGATGGAAAGTGCCTGGAAAACCCAAACGCATTTTTGGGATAATCCGGCTCTGACAAAACCCCCGGTCCGAACTAAAAGGGTGCACTCTCATAAGTCGCCCGACTCAATTACAAAGAAGCAAAAGCCCACTACAGGGCGTGGAACCGTATTGGAGGGATGGCTCAATGGGCCCTACAAAATCCATAGTACAGCGGATACCATATCAACACACAGCCTTAGAGCATGTTGGGTACTCCAACAGGTGGCCAAAAGCAGTGAGGATCTTCTCACCCAAAATACCTCAGAGCACCTTCCCACAGATAACAACACAGTATTAACGGTCTTCGAGACCTTCGCCTCAAATAATAGGCGTAAGCGAGCACTCCGCAGCCTTGCCGAAGTCTGCCATGTGGCAGCAATAAATCCATGGAGCGACACGGCTATCACCTTCAATGCCAGTGACGAACCTAAATTCCGAACAGCCCAAGCACCAGCCGCTTTGGTCCTCAGTCCAATTGTGGACGGCTTTCGGCTCACTAAGGTGCTCATGGATGGCGGCAGCGGATTAAACCTCATTTATGAGGAAACTCTCCACAAAATGGAAATAGACAGCAACCGTATTGAGCAAAGCAGTACGACCTTCCGAGGAATCATCCCTAGTCGGGAGGTCCGTTGCACTGGGAAAATCACACTTGATGTGGTATTCGGCACTCCGAAGAATTACAGGTCCGAAGAAATTACATTCCAAGTGGCCCCGTTTAGTAGCGGATACCACGCTCTTCTAGGGCGGGAGGCATTCACGATTTTTCAAGCCATACCCCATTACGGGTACATGAAGCTCAAAATGCTCGGACCCAAGGGAATTATCACTCTAGCTAGTGATCCGGACATAGCACTCTGCGCCGAGAACAAAACATCCGCACTAGCCCTCGAGGCATTGTCCGAAGCCCTTGTGGCGGAGGAGTTAACCGCGTTGCGCTCCATGGTGGACAGGGAGGATGTGATACTAGACAAAATATCCAAGTCCACCTCCTTTAAACCAGCGGACGAAATAGTTAAATTCCAAGTCCATCCAACGGACCCTACACAAACAACATCCATTGGGGCACAGTTAGACCCCGCTGTTGATGCCGCACTACGGGAGTTTCTGCGCGAGAATTGGGATATATTCGCCTGGCATCCTTCAGACATGCCAGGAATCCCGCGCAGATTGGCCGAGCATAGCCTTAATATTCTAAAAGGATTCAAGCCAGTCAAGCAGACTCTTTGGCGTTTCTCTGAACCTAAGCGACAAGCCATGGGAGAGGAGCTAGCCAAGCTACTGGAAGCCGAATTCATTAAAGAAATAAAACATCCGGATTGGCTAGCAAACCTGGTGATGGTACCAAAGAAGGACAAATCCTGGCGCCTATGTGTCGACTTCAAAGACCTTAATAAGGCTTGCCCAAAGGATCCCTTCCCACTCCCTCGAATCGATCAAATCATCGACGCTACCGCAGGACACGAATCATTGTGCTTCCTCGACGCATACTCCGGTTACCACCAGATTAAGATGGCGGAGTCTGATCAAGCCGCAACGGCATTTATAACGCCATACGGCCCCTTCTGCTTTAACACAATGCCCTTCGGGCTCAAAAACGTCGGCGCAACATATCAACGCATGATCCAGACATGTCTGGAAAAGCAGATCGGTAAGACGGTGGATGCATATGTAGACGATGTGGTCATTAAAACCAGACACGTCGACTCTTTAATAGACGACTTGAGGCTCACGTTCACCAATCTTCGAACATACGACATTAAGCTCAATCCGGAAAAATGCGTTTTTGGCGTCCCTGCCGGAAAGCTCCTGGGCTTCATCGTCTCCAGTAGAGGAATTGAAGCAAATCCGGCTAAAATCCGAGCTCTGTCACAGTTGGCTATCCCAACTGACCTCAAGCAAATCCAAAAATTGACTGGATGCGTGGCGGCTTTAAGCCGCTTTATCTCCCGATTAGGAGAAAAGGCACTTCCCCTTTATCGCCTTCTTTAGCGCATCGAACACTTTGAGTGGACGGACGCAGCCACGGCCGGACTGGAAGAAATAAAAGCCATCCTGTCCACCAACCCAATCCTGGCTATGCCAACTGTTGGCGAACCAATGCTATTATATATAGCGGCAACTCACCAAGTTGTAAGCACAGTGCTCGTCGTCGAACGAGAGATGGACGGACATAAATTCCCACTTCAAAAGCCGGTATATTATGTATCCACCGTCCTCACTCCATGCAAATCACGGTACCCACATTACCAAAAGATAGCATACGCGGTATTTATGGCATCCCGGAAATTACGACACTACTTTCAAGAGTGTTCGATTACGGTGGCCTCCGAAGTACCACTCAATGACATAATAAACAACCACGATGCCACGGGCCGGATTGCCAAATGGGCCATCGAGCTCCTCCCGTTCGACATAACATATAAGCCACGACGAGCCATTGAGTCACAAGTACTGGCCGATTTCGTAGCCGAATGGACAGAAGCCGAACTCCCTAAAGAGTACGACGCATACTCCGATTGGATCATGCACTTCGACGGCTCTAAAATGCTGGCTGGTCTTGGGGCTGGCGTCGTCCTGACATCCCCCACCGGAGATACGGTGCAATACGTGCTCCAAATATTATATACAGACTCCAACAACGCAGCCGAATACGAGGCCCTACTAGACGGCCTCCGGATGGCAGTCTCCATGGGAATCCAACGCCTAGAGGTGCGTGGGGACTCAAACCTCGCAATATCCCAAATAAATGGAGACTTTGATGCCAAGGATCCAAAAATGGTGGCATATCACAATGCCGTCCTCAAAATGTCAGCTCGGTTCGAGGGGCTTGAATTCCATCATGTGGCTCGGGAAAACAACCAGGCGGCGGACATCCTAGCCCGTATCGGCGCTAAACGCGACCCTGTCGCACCGAACATCTTCCTGGAAAGACTTTTTAAACCATCCGTGGTATGGGAAGGGGACACCGGCAAAAATAGTCCGGACCCGGCCACAACCCCAGAGGCCGAACACTCTGACACAATCGGAGGCTCTGCCAGCGAAATAACACCTTCAGCCCACGTGATAATGATCGTCATCGCCCCGTGGACAGAACCATTCCTGGCCTACTTAACCAGACAGGAATTACCCGAGGACCAAAACGAGGCCCGCTGCATAGTGCGGCGATCTAAAGTCTACAAGGTCCATGAGGGAGAGCTTTTTAAGAAAAGCACAACCGGAGTCCTTCAAAGGTGCATCTCCGAAGAGGAAGGGCAGAAGCTTTTGGCAGAAATTCATGCCAGACTCGATGGCCACCATGCCGTAGCCCAGGCCCTTGTAAGCAAGGCCTTCCGTATAGGTTTTTATTGGCCGATGGCGCGGGCAGATGCACAGCATCTGGTACAGCATTGTGTCGGTTGCTAGCTTTTTGCAAACCAAAGCCACATGCCACCTACCGCCCTCCAAACAATCCCCATTACTTGGCCCTTTGCGGTTTGGGGCTCGATATGGTCGGACCCCTCAAAGGGGGAACCCATAAGAGAAAATACTTACTGGTCATGGTGGATAAATTCACCAAATGGATAGAAGCCAAACCTGTCAAAACAGCTGAATCCGGACCGGTGATAGATTTCATATCCGGGGTTGTACACCGTTATGGCGTCCCCCACAACATCATCACTGACAACGGCACGAACTTTACAGCCGACGAAGTGAAACTTTGGTGCAGCAACATGGGCATCAAGCTCGATTATGCTTCTGTCTATCATCCGCAAACTAACGGTCAAGTCGAACGAGTGAATGGTCTTATCATGAGCAGCATTAAACCCGGATTAGTCCGGTCTTTAAAGGAATCAGACACTCATTGGGTAGAGGAGCTCGACTCCGTACTATGGGGGTTGCGGACCACGCCGAATCACACTACTGGATACACACCGTTTTTTATGGTGTACGGCGCTGAGGCGGTGCTGCCTTGTGACATAATTCATGACTCACCTCGAGTGCGCATGCACGAAGAAAGAGAGGCCGAGCTCGATCGACAGGACAATTTGGATGCCTTGGAGGAGGAGCGCGACGTGGCAAAAGCTCGTTCTGCATTCTATCAGCAACAGGCTCGAAGGTATCAAAGCAGAGAAGTGCGGGCCAAAACCTATAACGTTGGCGAACTAGTTCTATGCCTGCCGAAGAAGAAAAAGAACAAGCTCAAGCCCGAATGGGAAGGTCCCTTCATTATCGACCAGGTTCTGACCGGTGGAGCGTACCGTCTGCGGGATGCATCGAATAATCGACTCGAGCCAAACCCATGGAACGCAGCTAGACTCTGAAGATTCTACGCCTAGCGCCAGACTCTATGTTCGTCTTCTTACCTCCATGAATTTTTTGCACACCTGTTTTCTCTCTCTTTCTTTCCCTCTTTTCTCTTCAAGGCCCTAAGGGGCTACATTCGTGTCTTGGTTACACAATCTTGACGCGCTAACCGCGCTCAATATACCTGGGGGCTTCCTATACAGAAGCTTAATCTAATTACCTTTCCGGGCTTTACGCCCCGCACATGTGTTATTCTTCCGCATGTACCTTTTTCGCCATTATATGCATCGATATGACTTAAGTTTTGGCCAAGCTGGGTTGCCTGGCTCTTGTATTTATGCCCTACGTTCCCGTTAATTCGGCTAGGGCATAAGGGGAGCACCTCTGTGATTGTTACTGCTGGGTCAGCCGGATGTGTACCTCAGACTGGGTGAAGCCAAAAGCCAGCGTTCTTAAGGGAATATTCGGTCGGTGAATAAAAGATGATTTTCATTTAAATTACTACATGCCCCCAGATGTTTTTAACCTGCGTCTCGCAGTTCGGACATGCACATTAGGGCATGCGTACCCAGGGAAAGGAACCCTTAACGGAACTATTCTCCCTGGAAGATGTTTCTTACTATCCATGTAATATAACATAGCTAGTTGGGTACTTGTTTGTTCAAGCACTTATGACCCCTACGCCTGGTTTCTATGCATACCCCGGTTTTTATATAACCGAGTGGGTATTCGGATACACTCGACTATCGGGTCCAGAGGTTGAAGCGAAAAGGTCCGCCATGACAAATGATTTACAATCCGGCTAGGGACATTACATATGTCACTTGAAGTACACAGTCACTAAGACTGATTAAATTCTTCTTCTATACCCTCCAATAGGCTGTCTAGCCTACAATCCTGTTGGCAATACTTTGCGGCTAATTCTACTTTATCATACACTAAACTGACAGGGATCTCTTTCCCATCGGGCCCCACAGGTCCGACCTCGGCCATGTGGTTTGGGTCAGCCTTGGTATATCATGTCTTCACCATAGCCCAGGCTTCCCTCGCACCTTGTCGGCAGGCTAATATTTTCCATAATCGGAAGCATCGCCGCGCTCCCTTGAGCTTCTCTATAAGCTCCCCCATGCCTCCTGGCGGCGACGCGGATGGCCACAAGGCTTGAGCAATACTCTGCATCACCTGCCGAACTTGTTCGTGCAGTTGCGAGAGCTCTGGTAGAAGATCACCCGAAGACCCGGGCATCTCCTCCGCGGGACGACCCGTCAGCATACCTGCAGACATAACGCTGTTAGTAGGCTTCTCCGCCGAACTCCTTTAAAAAGTTCGTTCAAGCACTTACTAAAAATGCCGCGCTGAAGCCGTTTATTCTCCTTCACGACGTCTGCAAGCTGGGCTCGGACATCCTTCAGTTCCACGCCCAGCCGGATATTGGCATCTTGGAGATCATTTTTCTCCTGTCTGACTCGCGTCAGCACGCGCTCGCCAGCATTTCGCTGTCGATCATTACGTGCCGTATCCGCCTCCACGGCCTCCGGATTCACTCCGGAGCCACCTACAACATCTATTGTTAGGTGTGCATACATGCCGCATACTACTTGGTACCAATATTCTTTGCAATAGACAAAAAAAGTTACCGGGGGACCCTTTTTGGACTCCTTCAATGCGGCAACAGCGGCTTCCAGCTGGGCCTTGCATTCGTCCAGCTCTTGAGATAGTTGGGAATTCTTCTCCGTAAGAACCTACACAAATAATGATCCTTAAATCAGTTGCATCAACTGTTTCAAGTCTCAGGGGCTACTGATACATATAATCGTCAGATTTGCTTACCCGTATATCCCTTACATACTGGTCCGTGGCTCTGGCTAGACCATTTTGAGCAGCACGGAGGTATGCGTCTCTAGAATTGAAGGCATCAAATGCCTCTAGTGAGAAGCAAGCGTCATGGAGTACGGCCCGGCGACGCCTATGATTCATGGAGCTCTCCACTTTTGAATTTGTAGCGGATAGTCTATCTGCATCCTCTGTAGGAGGAGCATCCGGCGTCCACCCCATGTTGGCCTCCGCCTCTGTGTCCGGCCCTGGAGCCCGACTAGTGGAAGCATGATCGGCAGCCTCTCCGGATATACTCTGGCGAGCGTTTTTTCTATTTAAGAAGCATGGACGTCATTGCATTTTGAGAAAGACGACAACCACGGAGCGAGGTTTTGTGTCATACCTCTGCATCGGCATCTCCGTCCTGACCGCCTTCCTTTTTGGCCTGCTCGGCTTCGGTGCCTCTTGTTGGCGAGTTGCTGCGGGTTCGGCACGGCGTCCTGAATGCCTTCCCTGTAAAACACCATTTTGTACGGTAGGTGAAGTGTCTAAAAGGGGATCCTATTTTTGGGAGTTGGGATTTTGGTTTTTCTTACGTGCGACGCAGGGAGCAGTCCGGGATAGTCGGCCGTTATGGCCACCGTGACGTCATCATAGCTCAATTGATAGAATTGCCTGTCTATCAGCTCCACGAATATGTCCAGATCCTCTTCGAGTCCGGGACCGAGGGCCTGACCAGGGTCCTCTGGTTGTGGAGATGGGCTGTTGACCTCCCTTACAGCTTTTCGCAGTTCCTGCCGTAAAATGGCAAGGTGAGTACCTACGACGAAGAATGCGGGAAGAACATGAGTAAAGAATGGGAGTAAAGAAGATAATCCATCCCGTGGCTTGATACGGATGAACTCCTCTTCCTCTCCCTTGAACAACTCGGACATAATTTTTGCTAAAGCAGCAGCGGAGTCCGGTCCCTTACGCCCGCAACGGGTGGCATCATCTTCCCCGTTAAAACACCACAGAGGGTGCCCTCGATATTGAAGTGGCTGCACTCCCCGCGTTATGCATATTGACATAACCTCGATTATTGTCAATCCTGATTGAGCCAGCGCTTTAATCCAGTTCATCAGGTAAAGGACTTCTCCGTTGTCTTCCTCCTGGGGGCTCCATGGGCACCAGCTTCGGCGTTTCTTCAGAGGAGCATTGTTGAACTCAGGAAGACCCCGCCGAACAGGGTCTGGAAGGGGGACGTCCTCCATATAAAACCACTCGGAGGCCAGTCTTTGGACGTCTTCTTCGGAGTACCGGACAGGTATCCGGTTTCGGCGATGTGCCATATTTCGGCTTCGCCCACTTGATAAAGTGACCCCTTCTGTGTGCGGGGCACAAGGCAAAACAACCTTTTCCACAGCTCGAAATGAGCCTCGCAGCCCAGAAATAGCTCGCAAAGGGCAACGTAGCCGGCGATGTGTAATATGGAAGCAGGGGTGAAATTATGCAGTTGGAGACCGTAAAACTCCAGGAGCCCGTGGAGGAACGGATGAATTGGAAATCTGAGTCCCCTTAGTAAGTAAGGAACAAGGCACACCCGCTCCCCCTTAGAGGGGCTGTGGAAGCTCTCCGCTTTCTCCCCGCCATTATAGGTGGCGAGCCTGGCTCGGACGGGGACCATATACGCTGGAGGGAGAAATCCCTGAGTTTGCAGCTCTACTAATCGACTGTGTGGGACTGAACGCCTCTCCCAATCACCGGGCTTAGGGCTACGGGGGCGGCAGGAGGAGCTGCGGTGGTCGGCCATGTTGAGTGGATTTTTTCCGAAGCGCGCTCCGATGGATTCTCGCCGTGGGAGGATGGTATGGATTGGATCTAAGAATCCCCATCCCTTTAATAGACAATTTATTTACCTGGCTAGGGGGGCGAATGTAAAAATGCCCTAGCTCCTCGTATTCGTTCGGCGCGTGGAAGATAGCCCTTATTGAGCACAGAAGCCAAGAAGTCCAACATTTATGGGGCCAGACACTACTTAACAGACATTCAGGATTTGGAGAAGAACCCGCCTTGCAATGCCGAAGACAATACTGCGCGCCGGACTCAATGCCATTGAAGCCTGGTTCGGGGGCTACTGAGGGAGTCCTGGATTAGGGGGTCTCCGGACAGCCGGACTATATCCTTTGGCCGGACTATTGGACTATGAAGATACAAGATTGAAGACTTCGTCTCGTGTTCGGATGGGACTTTACTTGGCGTGGAAGGCAAGCTAGGCAACACAGATATGTATATCTCCTCCTTTGTAACCGACCTTGTGTAACCCTAGCCCCCTCCGGTGTCTATATAAACCGGAGGGTTTTAGTCCATAGGACAACATACAATCATACCATAGGCTAGCTTCTAGGGTTTAGCCTCTTCGATCTCGTGGTAGATCAACTCTTGTACTACTCATATTATCAAGAACAATCAAGCAGGATGTAGGGTATTACCTCCATCAAGAGGGCCCGAACCTGGGTAAACATCGTGTCCCCTGCCTCCTGTTACCATCCGCCTTAGACGCACAGTTCGGGACCCCCTACCCGAGATCCGCTGGTTTTGACACCGACATTGGTGATGGCTCCACTTGAGTGGAGCATTGTCCTTCTCCTTCAGCCACAAGGAGTTCCTCAGTGGGTAGGATAAAACCAACTCCCATTATTCTTATGGCTTGAGGAGGAATTTCATCACCTACATCACAAGTGCCACTTTGCTCCACTTGGGAGCCGTTATTCTCATCAAACTCCACGTTACACGTCTCCTCAATAAGTCCCGTGGACTTATTGAGGACACGGTAAGCATGAGAGTTTGTAGCATAACCAATAAATATGCCCTCATAAGCTCTAGCCTCAAATTTAGACAACCAAACACCTTTCTTGAGAATGAAACACTTACACCCGAACACCCGAAAGTACTTGAGGTTGGGCTTGTTACCGGTGAGTATCTCATATGGAGTCTTATTCAAACCCTTGCGGAGGTAGAGCCGATTGGAAGCATGACAAGCGGTGTTGATGGCTTCGGACCAAAAGTTGTATGGAGACTTGAACTCCGCCATCATGGTCCTTGCCGCATCCATCAACGTTCGATTTTTCCTTTCCGCTACACCATTTTGTTGAGGGGTTTATGGTGCGGAATATTTATGCTTGATCCCCTCATCACTAAGAAACTCATCCAAGGTGTAATTCTTGAACTCGGTGCCATTGTCACTTCTTATAGTCAAGATCTTTGCATTGTGTTGGCGTTGAGCTTCATTTGCAAAGTCAATGACGGTTTGTTGGGTCTCGCTCTTCCTCTTGAAGAAATATACCCACGTGTATCTTGAATAGTCATCCATAATCACCAAGCAATACTTTATTCCCCCAAGACTATCTAAGGATGGAGGCCCAAAGATATCCATGCGAAGGAGCTCCAAAGGCCTCTTTGAGTAAATGATAGTAGTGGGAGGGTGAGCCTTCTCACGTAGCTTTCCTTTGATACAAGCACTGCAAGCACAATCTTTAGCAAAACTAACATTTGTTAGTCCATGGACATGGTCCCCCTTGAGAAGACTTTGCAAAGATCTCATATTGACATGGGCTAGACGGCGATGCCAAAGCCATCCCACGTCAACTTTAGCCATTAGGCATGTCGCGGTCTTAGTGGGTCACTCTGAAAAGTTAATCACATAGAGACCGTTCTTGACATGCCCAACAAAGGCTACTTTAAGAGTCTTGCTCCACAAGAGGGCCACGGTATCAATATCAAAGAAAGTGGCAAAGCCTATGAGTGCAAGTTGACGAACGGAAAGTAAATTGTATGCAAGGGACTCAACAAGCATGACCTTCTCGATCGTGAGATCATGAGAGATGACAACCTTGCCAAGTCCCAATACCTTAGAAGACGAGGCATCACCCCATTCGACATTGGTGGGCATAGATGGAATCTTGTGCACGTCCACCACCAAGTCCTCGCTTCCGGTCATATGATTTGTAGCTCCACTATCAAGCGACCATGATCCCCCATCGGAAGAAAACACCTACAAGAAATCAATGCTTGGTTTTAGGTACCATTTTGTAATGGGTCCTTTCATGTTAGTAACAAGGGTCTTAGGAACCCAAATAGACCATTCAATGTACTCATAAGGAGAACCAACAAATTTGGCATAAACATGCTCATCACTAGCACGACACAACACATAAGAAGGGTTAAAGTCGCCGGCTTTGTTGGACGGAGTGGCATTGCCTTTCTTGACACCACCACCCTTCACATTGTTCTTCTTCTCCTTGGAAGCACCCTCTCCCTCCTCCACAGAGGTTTGCTTGAGAGGGGGAGGTCATTTGGTCTTGTCATTCTTCTTCTTGTTCTTGGGCATGGGTGCGAACCCAATCCCTTCTTTGGCCACAACTTCCTTTTGATTGATCAAAAGGTCCTTGAGGTTCTTCTCACCTTGTATGCACGACACAAGGCCTTTCTCAAGTTGCTCCTTCAACTTAGCATTTTCCTCAACAAGATGCATATGCTCACAACAAGGGTCAGTAGCATTTGCATTATCAATTAACACCATATGAGGAAATGTGGCTTTCTCCTTGGTTAGCTTCACTTGGAGTTGATCATGAGACTCCTTGAGGCTAGCATGAACACCTTTCAAGGCCTTGTGAGCCTTGTCAAGTATATCAAACTCCACCTTGAGTCTATCAAGATCAACCCCAAGTTTGGCCTTCTCAGAATTTAGCACACGAGATACAACAAGAGCATGATCAAGATCTTTCTTTAATTTAGCATGATCATCGTTGTGTGACTCCTCAAGAGACAAACGAAGACCACACTCTTCCTCAAGAGCATTGGAAAGATCTGAAATCTCATCGGCATAGTCATGACTATGCCCCTCCATCTTAGAGATGGTATCTTCGTGAGCCTCGATCATGTCATTGGCTTCACCAAGTTGTTCCAAGAGAGGAACGAAGTGCTTCTTGGATTTACCCTTGAGTTTGTTCATAAAAGACTCAAACTCATTCTCCTCCACATTAGACCCCTCATGTTCATCAATGCAATCCCTCAAAGAGAGATTATTAATGATGGTAGTTTTGATGTTGGGGGTAACCTTGTTGGTGGCTTTAGCCATGAGGCACTTGGCAGTGATGTTCTCATTAGGTGAGTCAAAGAGAAACACCCGTGGAGTTGTTGCAATGGCAACGGAGGACATGACAACCAACTCACCATCTTCTTCATCATCATCATCCTCATGGTACTCTTCTTGTACCACCAATGCCTTGTAAGGAGTCTTCTTGGTGAAGTTGCTCTTTTTTGGGAAAGACTTGGCTTTGTCCTTTCGGATGAGCTTGCCACCATTGTCTTCCCTCTTCTCATACAGGCACTCCGCAACAAAATGGCTCACATTGCCACAATTATAGCAAGTCCTCACACGTTGCTTGCCCTTCGTGCCACTTGAGTTGTTCTTGTTGAAGTTTGGCCTTGAGTTTTTCTTGCTCCAAAATTGCCTTGAAGCAAGTGTCATGTGTTCATGATAGGCATACTTTGTATCTTCAGGGTTGCTCTCCTCTTCTTCTTCGTCCTCTTCTTCCATACAAACCTTGGCCTTTAATGCAAGGTTGGGCCTCTTTGCTCTTTGAGAACATAGCACCGCATTGTCGGCGGTCTTGTCCAAGATGCTCATGGCCACAAACTCATCCAACACTTCACTTGAGGACAAGGTGTGGAAGTCCGGCCTTTGACGGATGACGGAGGACATGGCCTTGTGGTAAGGCATCATTGCCTTGAGAAATTTGCGCTTGATCCAATTGTCATGTGTGTCCTTGCTTCCATGATCTAGGAGTGACACCGCAAGTTTGGTTACTCTTCGATAAAGCTCACGAGGTTCTTCATCTTCTTTCATTGCAAACTCATCGGCTTCATCTTGCACCACTTCATAGTTGGAGCGTTGAATGCTTGCGCTTCCCTTGTAGAGGGAAACAACTTGATGCCATGCATCTTTGGCCATGGCGAAGGGCCGGAGATGAGGAAGGTCTTCGGGTGGAATTGCATCTTGGATGATGAAGAGAGCATTCTCGTTGAATTGATTATCCGCGGCTTCTCTAGGGGTGAAGTTGCTTCGGTCATGCGGGTAGAAACCTTCTTCAATGATTCTCCAAAGATTAGTATTCACATGATTTAAATGACGCTTAAAGCGATAGACCCAAGAATCAAAATCCTCATTTTTCACAATCTTGGGGGGAGGACCGACATGATTCAAATGAGTGGAAGGAATCGGTCCACCATAAACAAGTGGAGGTTCCACATGGGCAAAGATGCTGGTGCCATTTTTACCACTAGAAGAAGGGACTTGATCACTAGTAGCTTCCCCCTTGTCGGAGTTAGCATCCGTCACTTTGTTAGTGGGATCACCCACTCTCAACGGTGCAGTGGATAGTTTAAGCCCTTATATGAATTTGTTAAACATGCTTTCAACCTCGGTCGTCATGGAGGTTTTCAATGTGTCCAAGGCCACATTGAATTCCTCACGAGAGACCGCGGTTCCCCCATCGGCCGTAGACGAGATTGGATTCACACTGAAGTGCTCCTCCGCACCGTCTACGGTGTCAACCATACTCTTTGGACGATAAAGTCCTTAGTAAAGAGACGAGGCTCTGATACCAATTGAAAGGATCGATATAGTTGACTAGAGGGGGGTGAATAGGCAACTAACAATTTTTAGCTTTTCTTTACCAATTTAAACTTTACATCAAAGTAGGTTGTCTAGAAATGCAACAGGTGAGCAACCTATATGATGCAACAACAACAAGCAAGCAAGCAAGCAAGGGATATAACACAAATACACTTGCACAAGTAAAGGCACGAGATAACCAAGAGTGGAGCCGGTGAAGACGAGGATGTGTTACCGAAGTTCCTTCCTTTTGAGGGGAAGTACGTCTCCGTTGGAGCAGTGTGGAGGCACAATGCTCCCCAAGAAGCCACTAGGGCCACCGTATTCTCCTCACGTCCTCACACAATGCAAGATGCCGTGATTCCACTATTTGTGCCCTTGAAGGCGGCAACCAGACCTTTACAAACAAGGTTGGGGCTCTCTCCACAACTTAATTGGAGGCTCCCAACGAAACCACGGAGCTTCACCACAATGGAATATGGCTTCGAGGTGACCTCAACCGTATAGGGTGCTCAAACACCCAAGAGTAACAAGATCCACAAGGGATTAGTGGGGGGAATCAAATTTCTCTTGGTGGAAGTGTAGATCTGGGTTGTCTCAACCAATCCCTAGAAAATCAACAAGTTTGATTGGCTAGGGAGAGAGATCGGGCGAAAATGAGCTTGTGGAGCAACAATGGAGTTTGGGGAAAAGAGGTAAGGTATCTTGGAGAAGAAGACCCCTTTGTATAGTGGGGGACACATCCAACCGTTATGCAGCCCGCAGCCCGCATCTGGGCGGTACTACCGTTGCTGGAGCGGCAGTACCTACCGCTGTGGCAAGCAGGCATATGACAACCAAGGCTGAGAAAGAAGAAGTACGCGCACAAGAACGGTACTACTGCCCTGCGGGCGGTACTACCACTCGTGAGCGGTACTGCTGCTCCCTACAGCCGCTGGAAAAACAGAGGAGGGCAACGAGTTGTGCGGCAGTTGGAGCGAACGTAGGAGCGGTACTACCGCTTAAACAAGCGGTACTACCGCGCCCTACTGCCGTCCCTACTACCTTTCCCCTGCGTGGTCTTTTACGAAGACCCGACACGAAAAAGTCGAGACCACAGCAGGGGCGGTAGTACCAGCGGTACTAACAAGCGGTACTACCACCGATAGGCGGTACTACCGTCCTGGCCGCGGTACTACCACGTAGCACAAGGCACCCCTTGTTTTGCACAACACGAAAACGCCAACAGGCAGGAAGACAGCGAGGGTGCAAGGAAAATGTGTACGTGATGATTCCACCCATACTCTTCCGAAACAGATCCCCTCTTGATAGTACGGTTATCCCTACGACTCAATTCCACCAAAAAGAAACGAAGGAAAATAATCCGTCTAAAGTGAAGTCCTCGAGGGGAACAATCGCAAAGTGCCCTTATAATAGATCACCTGAAACACTTAGTGCACATGATTAGTCCGCAAATGTATTGTCATCAATCACCAAAACTACTTGAGGGGTAAATATGCCCTTACAGTGGACGTCGAGGGGTTTTCACTCCCTGATGGATGTTGCCACCTCCTTTACCGCCTCAGTCATGCTACAAAAGACATTGATCTCCTCCTCCCTCAGGCCTCCTCTCTTCCTCTTCCTATCATGGACGGGGTCAAATGGCTTGTCGAAGGGCTTGTCAGGGCCATCAAGGACCTCGATGTCCGGGGTCCTAGGGAATTTTGGCATGGAAGAACCAAGAGGCTCCCCCGAGCCCATGGCATGCTTCCCAGTTGCTAGTTCAAAGGAGAAGATGTGCTGCATCTGGCTGTAGTTCTGTATGGGTGTGTTGAGGAACTCAACGTCCCTTGGGTGGTCCTAAGAATGAAACACAAGTGTTGTTAGTTGCGATTAGGAGTAGGCAATGGTGGACAACATGAAAAGGAAGAGGGCTGTGAGCTAACTGCGACATGTCCAGCATAGTGCTCTGCCTCGAGAACTATGGAGCAAGTGTTCTCATCCCATGAGGTGCCGCTAAGGTCTCTCAACTTGGACACTTGCATCCATCAACCTCTCCACTTCCTCAGGTGGTTGTACACCTGGGTGGCAGACACCTTCTGCCCACAGAACTCGAACACCTGCTTCGCAATGGTGTTCAAGTGCACCTCCTTGAAGCCCTTACCAATCCTAACTCCACTAGAGATGAGCTCACACATCTTGTTCAGCACGAACATGGACATGAACTGCTGGCACTTCATGTTGTTCGACGTACCACCTTCTTTGCCTTTGCTGTTGCTACCTTGAGTGCAGCGGCAGCAACAACATGAGCAGAAGTTTGCTCAACAAGCACTAGTGGCACATAGACAGAATTAGACGCGGACACCTCTGAATCAGGTGCCATCTCGGACATAGGTTGCGAGTCCTCGACAAACAATGGAGCAAATTGGCTGTCGGAGAGGACAAGGGCCTGACAAAGATCTTGCGTCTGCGTGGTCATGTCCTACAATCGTAGCACGCATTAACACCTAGATCCATGAAAGCAGGAGCATACATGTACATGGTTCATCACTATCATAGCAAGCACATGCTTCATCACTATCATACTAAGCACAAGGTTCATCGCTATCATACTAAGCATACCGAACAATCTATGAGCACGAACATACATCTACAACAAACAGCATGCTACAAATGGACCACCAATAGCTACAAATCACAGATCTAATCATGAATCAATGATATGTCTCCGTCGTATCTATAATTTTTGATTGTTCCATGCCAATATTATTCAACTTTCATATACTTTTGGCAACTTTTTATACTATTTTTGGGACTAACATATTGATCCAGTGCCCCGTGCCAGTTCCTGTTTGTTGCATGTTTTTTGTTTCGCAGAATATCCATATCAAACGGAGTCCAAACGGGATAAAAACTGACGGAGGTTTTTTTTGAAATATATATGATTTTTTGGAAGAAAAATCTACGTGAGACGGTGCCCGAGGTGGCCACGAGGCAGGGGGCGCGCCCCTGACCCTCGTGGGCCACCCGTAAGGCGGTTGGTGCCCTTCTTTCGCCGCAAGAAAGCTAATTTCCGGATAGAGATCGTGTCAAAATTTCAGCCCAATTGGAGTTACGGATCTCCGGGAATATTAGAAATGGTGAAAGGGAAGAATGTGGGAACGCAGAAACAGAGAGAGAGACAGAGAGACAGATCCAATCTTGGAGGGGCTCTCGCCTCTCCCGTGCCATGGAGGCCATGGACCAGAGGGGAAACCCTTCTCCCATCTAGGTAGGAGGTCAAGGAAGAAGAAGAAGGAGGGGGGCTCTCTCCCCCTCGCTTCCTGTGGCACCGGAGTGCCACCGAGGCCCATCATCATCACTGCGATCTACACCAACACCTCTGCCATCTTCACCAACATCTCCATCACCTTCCCCCCTCTATCTACAGCGGTCCACTCTCCCGCAACCCGCTGTACCCTCTACTTGAACATGGTGCTTTATGCTTCATATTATTATCCAATGATGTGTTGCCATCCTATGATGTCTGAGTAGATTTTCGTTGTCCTATCGGTGGTTGATGAATTGCTATGATGGATTTAATTTGCTTGTGGTTATGTTGCTGTCCTTTGGTGCCCATCATATGATTGCGCGCGTGGATCACACCCTAGGGTTAGTTGTATGTTGACAGGAGTATGTATTGGAGGGCAAGAGTGACAGAAACTTCAACCTAGCATAGAAATTGATGCATACGGGATTGAAGGGGACCAATATATCTTAATGCTATGGTTGGGTTTTACCTTAATGAACATTAGTAGTTGCGGATGCTTGCGAATAGTTCCAATCAAAAGTGCATAGAATTCCAAGTCAGGGATGACATGCTAGCAGTGGCCTCTCCCACATAATACTTGCTATCGGTCTAGTAAAGTAGTCAATTGCTTAGGGGAAATTTCGCAACTCCTACCACCACTTTTCCACACTCGCTATATTTACTTTATTGTTTCTTTATCTAAATAGCCCATACTTTTTATTTACGTACTCTTTATTATCTTGCAAACCTATCCAACAACACCTACAAAGTACTTCTAGTTTCATACTTGTTCTAGGTAAAGCGACGTCAAGCGTGCGTAGAGTTGTATCGATGGTCGATAGAACTTGAGGGAATATTTGTTCTACCTTTAGCTCCTCGTTGGGTTCGACACTCTTACTTATCGAAAACTATTGCGATCCCCTATACTTGTGGGTTATCAAGACCTTTTTCTGGCGCCGTTGCCGGGGAGCAATAGCGTCGGGTGAATATTCTCGTGTGTGCTTGTTTGCTTTATCACTAAGTAATTTTTATTTGCTATTCTTAGTTGTTCTCTATATTTAGTTATGGATATGGAACACGAAATACAAAAAAAATTAGGTGTACTTTCTGCTCATGGAGATGGGGAACCTCCTAAAACCCTCGATGTTGGTTATGTGAAAAATATTATGTACTACTTTAATAATCCTGAGAAAACCCTATTCAATTATGTAATGGGAGTAACATTGGATCAAGGTGAATACTTTAGGGATTACCGCTTGACACAAAAAGGGAAACTATTATGGGATCAAATTCATATATTGAAGTGGTATGCTCGGCAAGTATGCTTGAGTTATGATTATAATTGTTGCTCTAGGATGAAGGCTCCACACCTTCCGTTTTTATGCAAATTTAATGATAATAAAACCTTAGCTTCTTATGCTAATGGTATATATGATTACTATGATGTGGAACAAATAGAAGAATTTGTTGCTTTTATGGGTGCTTATGAAATTGAATCTATGTTTAAAGAGTTTGAAGATTTTGATGATGCTGTTTATAGACCTGAAAATTTAGCTATCCTGAAATATTGTTATGAGAATTATGAATACAATTACAAAATTAATGCGCTTATTAAGAAAGTCTCCGCTGTCCAAGAAGAGACTAATATTTTGCAGGAACCTATGGAAGAAGAAGTTGATGAAACTGTGAGCTCATTGGATGAAAAAGATGAGGAGGAGAGCGAAGAATAAAAGGAGGAAGAGCGGATTAGCTATCCGTGCCCACCTTCTAATGAGAGTAACTCTTCAACTCGTACATTGTTTAATTCCCCTTCATGCTTACCGAAGGATGATTGCTATGATGATTGTTATGATCCCGTTGATTCTCTTGAAGTATCCCTTTTTGATGATGCTTGTGGCCAAGATGCCAATATGAATTATGCTTATGGAGATGAACTTGCTATAGTTCCTTATGTTAAACATGAAATTGTTGCTACTGCACCCATGCATGATAGTCCTATTATCTTTTTGAATTCTCCCGACTACACTATATCGGAGAAGTTTGCTCTTATTAAGGAATATATTGATGGGTTGCCTTTTACTATTACACATGATGATTTTGATGAATATAATATGCATGTGCTTGCTGCTCCTACTTGCAATTATTATGAGAGAGGAACTACATCTCCACCTCTCTATGTTTCCAATACAATAAAATTGCAAGAAACTGTTTATACTATGCATTGGCCTTTACTATGTGTGCATGAATTGTTCTTTTATGACATGCCAATGCATAGGAAGAGAGTTAGACTTCGTCATTATATTATATATGTTACTTTGTGCTCACTACTAAATTACAAATCATTGTTAATTAAAATTGGCTTTGATATACCTTGGGATCCGGGTGGATCCATTACTTGAGCACTATATGCCTAGCTTAATGGCTTTAAAGAAAGCGCTGCCAGGGAGACAACCCGGAAGTTTTAGAGAGTCATTTATTTCTGTTGAGTGCTTTCATATAGTTTAAAAACAACAAAAATAAAGGGGAGAACCCAAAACTTTTTCAAAAAGGAAAGCGAAAGTGAGAAAGACAAGCATTGTTGAAGTGGGAGCTAGCCTTGAACATTGTTCATGCTCACGGAAACTTTGTGAATCTTGATTACAGAAACTTTTCAATAAAAATAATTATCCCCTTGTACAATTCCATTGTATTATAAAAATAATGTGCCAAGGTTTGCCTTTAGGATGTTTACATTTGCTTGATGGTTTGTACGGTGCAGGACAGAAACTTTGGCTGTAGTGCGCGATTTTACATTTTTTGCTGGAACGTCAAATGGTTCTGATTCTTTTTGCACTGTCTTCCTATACAAATTTTTTATTTTTCCTAATTTTGGTAGAATTTTTCAAGTATCAGAAGTATGGTGAATGTTCAGATTATTACATACTGTTCTGTTTTAGACAGATTCTGTTTTTTGATGCATAGTTTGCTTGTTTTGATGAAACTTTCAATTTATATTAGTGGATTAAGCCAAGAAAAAGTTATACTACAGTAGACACAATGCAAAAACAAAATATGAATTGGTTTGCAACAGTACTTAGAGTAGTGATTTGCTTTATTATACTAACGGATCTTACCGAGTTTTCTGTTGAAGTTTTGTGTGGATGAAGTGTCCGATGATCGAGAAGGTCTCGATGTGAGAAGAAGGAAGAGAGGCAAGAGCTCAAGCTTGGGGATGCCCGAGGCACCCCAAGCAAATATTCAAGTAGACTCAAGCGTCTAAGCTTGGGGATGCCCCGGAAGGCATCCCCTCTTTCTTCAACAAGTATCGGTATGTTTTCGGATTCGTTTCGTTCATGCGATATGTGCAATCTTGGAGCGCCTTTTGCATTTAGTTTTCATTTTTCTTTTATGCACCATGCTGGTATGAGATAGTCCTTGGTTTATAGAATGCTCTATGCACTTCACTTATATCTTTTGAGTATGGCTTTATAGAATGCTTCATGTGCTTTAGTTATATCATTTGAAGTTTGGATTGCCTATTTATACTTACATAGAAAACCGCCATTTGTAGAATGCTCTTTTGCTTCACTTAGATTTGTTAGAGCACGGGCATATCTTTTGTAGAAAGAATTAAACCCTCTTGCTTCACTTATATCTATTTAGAGAGATGACAGGAACTGGTCATTCACATGGTTAGTCATAAAATCCTACATAAAACTTGTAGATCACTAAATATGATATGTTTGATTCCTTGCAATAGTTTTGCGATATAAAGATGGTGATATTAGAGTCATGCTAGTGGGTAGTTGTGGATTGTAGAAATACTTGTGTTGAGGTTTGTGATTCCCGTAGCATGCACGTATGGTGAACCGTTATGTAACGAAGTCGGAGCATGATTTATTTATTGATTGTCTTCCTTATGAGTGGCGGTCGGGGATGAGCGATGGTCTTTTCCTACAATTCTATCCCCCTAGGAGCATGCGCATAGTACTTTGTTTCGATGACTAATAGATTTTTGCAATAAGTATGTGAGTTCTTTATGACTAATGTTGACTCCATGGATTATACGCACTCTCACCCTTCCACCATTGCTAGCCTCTCTAGTATCGTGCAACTTTCGCCGGTACCTTAAACCCACCATATATCTTCCTCAAAACAGCCACCATACCTACCTATCATGGCATTTCCATAGCCATTCCGAGATATATTGCCATGCAACTTCCATCATCATCATATACATGACTTGAGCATTCATTGTCATATTTTTTGCATGATCGTAAGACAGCTAGCATGATGTTTTCATGGCTTGTCCATTTTTTGATGTCATTGCTACGCTAGATCATTGCACATCCCGGTACACCGCCGGAGGCATCCATATAGAGTCATACTTTGTTCTAGACATTGAGTTGTAATATTGAGTTGTAGTAAATAAAAGTGTGATGGTCATCATTATTAGAGCATTGCCCCAGTGAGGAAAGGATGATGGAGACTATGATTCCCCCATAAGTCGGGATGAGACTCCGGACTTTACAAAAAATAAAAGAGGCCAAAGAAGCCCAAATAAAAAAAGAGGCCAAAGAAGCCCACCAGAAAAACAAAAAAAAACAAAAAAATGAGAGAAAAAGAGAGAAGGGGCAGTGCTACTATCCTTTTTCCACACTTGTGCTTCAAAGTAGCACCATGTTCTTCATATAGAGAGTCTCTTGAGTTATCACTTTCATATACTAGTGGGAATTTTCATTATAGAACTTGGCTTGTATATTCCGATGATGGGCTTCCTCAAATGCCCGAGGTCTTCATGAGCAAGCAAGTTGGATGCACACCCACTTAGTTTCAGTTGGAGCTTTCATACACTTCTCTAGTGCGTCCGTTGCATGGCAATCCCTACTCACTCACATTGATATCTATTGATGGGCATCTCTATAGCCCGTTGATACGCCTAGTTGATGTGAGACTATCTTCTCCTTTTTGTCTTCTCCACCATCATATTCTATTCCACCTATAGTGCTATGTCCATGGCTCACGCTCATGTATTGCATGAAAGTTGAAAAGGTTTGAGAACGTCAAAAGTATGAAACAATTGCTTGGCTTGTCATCGGGGTTGTGCATGATGTGAATATTTTGTGTGGTGAAGATGGAGCATAGCCAGACTATATTATTTTGTAGGGATAGCTTTCTTTGGCCATGTTATTTTGAAAATACATGATTGCTTTATTAGTAGGCTTGAAGCATTATTGTTTTTATGTCAAATGATAGACTATTGCTTTGAATCACTCGTATCTTAATATTCATGCCATGATTAGATATGTGATCGAGATTATGCTAGGTAGCATTCCACATCAAAAATTATCTTTTTTATCATTTACCTACTTGAGGATGAGCAGGAATTAAGCTTGGGGATGCTGATACGTCTCCGTCGTATCTATAATTTTTGATTGTTCCATGCCAATATTATTCAACTTTCATATACTTTTGGCAACTTTTTATACTCTTTTTGGGACTAACATATTGATCCAGTGCCCAGTGCTAGTTCCTGTTTGTTGCATGTTTTTTGTTTCGCAAAATATCCATATCAAACGGAGTCCAAATGGGATAAAACTGACAGAGATTTTTTTTAATATATATGATTTTTGGGAAGAAAAATCCACGCGAGACGGTGCCCGAGGTGGCCACGAGGCAGGGGGCGCGCCTGCCCCCCTGGGCGCGCCCCTGACCCTCGTGGGCCACCCGTAAGGCGGTTGGTGCCCTTATTTCGCCGCAAGAAAGCTAATTTCTGGATTGAGATCGTGTCAAAATTTCAGCCCAATCAGAGTTACGGATCTCTGGGAATATAAGAAACGGTGAAAGGGAAGAATCGGGGAACGCGGAAACGGAGAGAGACAGAGAGACAGATCCAATCTCGGAGGGGCTCTCACCCCTCCCGTGCCATGGAGGCAATGGACCAGAGGGGAAACCCTTCTCCCATCTAGGGAGGAGGTCAAGGAAGAATAAGAAGGAGGGGGGCTCTCTCCCCCTCGCTTCCGGTGGCACCGGAGTGCCACCGGGGGCCATCATCATCACCGCGATCTACACCGACACCTCCGCCATCTTCACCAACATCTCCATCACCTTCCCCCCTCTATCTACAGCGGTCCACTCTCCCGCAACCCGCTGTACGCCTGTACCCTCTACTTGAACATGGTGCTTTATGCTTCATATTATTATCCAATGATGTGTTGCCATCCTATGATGTCTGAGTAGATTTTCGTTGTCCTATCGGTGGTTGATGAATTGCTATGATTGATTTTATTTGCTTGTGGTTATGTTGCTGTCCTTTGGTGCCCATCATATGATTGTGTGCGTGGATCACACGCTAGGGTTAGTTGTATGTTGATAGGACTATGTATTGGAGGGCAAGAGCGACAGAAGATTCAACCTAGCATAGAAATTGATGCATACGGGATTGAAGGGGGACCAATATATCTTAATGCTATGGTTGGGTTTTACCTTAATGAACATTAGTAGTTGCTGATGCTTACTAATAGTTCCAATCATAAGTGCATAGAATTCCAAGTCAGGGATGACATGCTAGCAGTGGCCTCTCCCACATAATACTTGCTATCGGTCTAGTAAAGTAGTCAATTGCTTAGGGGCAATTTCGCAACTCCTACCACCACTTTTCCACACTCGCTATATTTAGTTTATTGTTTCTTTATCTAAACAGCCCCTACCTTTTATTTATGTATTCTTTATTATCTTGCAAGCCTATCCAACAACACCTACAAAGTACTTCTAGTTTCATACTTGTTCTAGGTAAAGCGAACGTCAAGCGTGCGTAGAGTTGTATCGGTGGTCGATAGAACTTGAGGGAATATTTGTTCTACCTTTAGCTCCTCGTCGGGTTCAACACTCTTACTTATCAAAAACTGTTGCGATCCCCTATACTTGTGGGTTATCAATCAACACAAGCACAAGGTTCAACTTCAAACTCTACTACTAATCTAGCTTACCACATGCTTGAACATCTAGCCCTACCACAAATTGCAACCGCAACATAGCAATCAACCATATGAGCTCACAGATCAGACCACTAATCAACCATGCATCTAGATCAAACCCTAACTTCAACTCAGATCTAGCTAGAAGGAACAGAGAGAAAGGAGGATTGAACTCACAGAGGCCATGGTTGCAGCTCGAGGACAAGGGGGCGGTCGTAGGAGATCAACGTCGGCCGGTGAAGGAGCGCCGACGCCGTGGACCATCGGCTGATGAAGATGCGCCGCTTACCTGCTCGTCGGTGCCGATGCGCGCCGGTGGGAAAGCTCGAACGGGGGATAATGGTGGTGGGAGTTGGGGTGGTGAGGAAGGGGGCTAAATTGGGGTGGCTCAGCGGGAGGTGAGCCGAAATCCTCCCGCTGATTTTTTGGCGACACAGGCGAGCTCGCGCCATCTCCCTGGTCGCGCGAGGAGAGAAGCGCGTCGCCCTCCCCTGCCTCGCCTGAGCCAGGCTCGCGAGCTACTGCCGGTTTGGGCGTTTCCCCTGGGCCTGGCCTGGACGTGCTTTAAGTTTTGTGCCATGGGGGCCGCACAGTAAACATAGGCAACCAAACGGGCCAAGTACTTCTCGCGTGGGCCAGGCTAGGCTAAATGCAGGCAACCAATCACGTCCTATGTGACGCTTTATGCGTCAAAAGGTCGTGCAGACGCATAGAGCGTCAGTACCTGGGCTGCCCTATTGGGGAACGCAGTAATTTCAAAAAATTTCCTACACACATGCAAGATCATGGTGATGCATAGCAACGAGAGGGAGAGTATTTTCTACGTACCCTCGTAGACTGTAAGTGGAAGCGTTATGACAACGCGGTTGATGTAGTCGTACGTCTTCATGATCGACCGAATCTAGTACCGAAAGTACGGCACCTCCGCGATCGGCACACGTTCGGCTCGGTGACGTCCCACGAACTCACTATCTAGCAGAGTGTCGAGGGAGAGCTTCGTCAGCACGACGGCGTGATGACAGTGATGATGATGCTACCGGAACAGGGCTTCGCCTAAGCACCGCTACGATATGAACGATGTGGATTATGGCAGAGGGGGCACCGCACATGGCTAAGAGATCAATGATTAACTTGTGTGTCTATGGGGTGCCCCTCCCCTGTATATAAAGGAGTGGAGGAGGGGGAGGGCCGGCCCTCCTATGGCGCGCCCCATGGGGAGTCCTACTCCCACAAGGAGTAGGATTCCCCCCTTCCCTAGTTGGACTAGGAGTGGAAGGAAGGGGGAAAGAGGGGGAAGGAAAGGGGGGTCGGCCCCCCACCCAATTCGGATTGGGCTTGAGGGGGGGCCCTCCTAGGCCTCCCTCTCTTCTCTCCCACTATGGCCCAGTAAGGCCCATATACCACCCAGGGGGTTCCGGTAACCTCCTGGTGCTCCGGTATATGCCCAAACTCACCCGAAACCATTCTGACGTCCAAATATAGTCATCCAATATATCGATCTTTATGTCTCGACCATTTCGATACTCCTCGTCATGTCCGTGATCATATCCAGGACTCCGAACTACCTTCGGTACATCAAAACACATAAACTCATATTACCGATCGTCACCGAACATTAAGCGTGCGGACCCTATGGGTTCGAGAACTATGAAGACATGACCAAGACATGTCTCCGGTCAATAACCAATAGCGGAACCTAGATGTTCATATTGGCTCCCACATATTCTATGACGATCTTTATCGGTCAAACTGCATAACGATATACGTTGTTCCCTTTGTCATCGGTATGTTACTTGCCCGAGATTGGATTGTCGGTATATCAATACCTAGTTCAATCTCATTACCGGGACGTCTCTTTACTCGTTCTGTAATGCTACATCCCATAACTAACTCGTTAGCTACATTGCTTGCAAGGCTTATATTGATGTGCATTACTGAGAGGGCCCAGAGATACCTCTCCGACAATCGGAGTGACAAATCCTAATCTCGATCTATGCCAACTCAACAAACACCATCAGAGACACCTGTAGAGCACCTTTATAATCACCTAGTTACATTGTGATGTTTTGTAGCACACAAAGTGTTCCTCCGGTGTTCGGGAGTTGCATGATCTCATAGTCATAGGAACATGTATAAGTTATGGAGAAAGCAATAGCAACAAACTAAACGATCATCGTGCTAAGCTAACGGATGGGTCAAGTCAATCACATCATTCTCTAATGATGTGATCCCGTTAATCAAATGACAACTCATGTCTATGGTCAGGAAACATAACCATCATTGATTCAATGAGCTAGTCAAGTAGAGGCAAACTAGTGACACTTTGTTTATCTATGTATTCACACATGTACTAAGTTTCCGGTTAATACAATTCTAGCATGGATAATAGACATTTATCATGATATAAGGAAATATAAATAACAACTTTATTATTGCCTCTATGTCATATTTCCTTCAGTCTCCCACTTGCACTAGAGTCAATAATCTAGATTACATTGTAATGATTCTAACACCCATGGAGTCTTGGTGCTGATCATGTTTTGCTCGTGAGAGAGGCTTAGTCAACGGGTCTGCAACATTCAGATCCGTATGTATCTTGCAAATCTCTATGTCTCCCTCCTTGACTTGATCGCAGATGGAATTGAAGCGTCTCTTGATGTGCTTGGTTCTCTTGTGAAATCTGGATTCCTTTGCCAAGGCAATTGCACCAGTATTGTCACAAAAGATTTTCATTGGACCCAATGCACTAGGTATGACACCTAGATCGAATATGAACTCCTTCATCCAGACTCCTTCGTTTGCTGCTTCCTAAGCAGCTATGTACTCCGCTTCACATGTAGATCCTGCCACGACGCTCTGCTTGGAACTGCACCAACTGACAGCTCCACCATTTAATAAAACACGTATCTGGTTTGTGAGTTAGAGTCATTCAGATCAGTATCAAAGCTTGCATCGACGTAACCGTTTATGACGAGCTCTTTGTCACCTCCATATACGAGAAACATATCCTTAGTCCTTTCAGGTATTTCAGGATGTTCTTGACCGCTGTCCAGTGATCCACTCCTGGATTACTTTGGTACCTCCCTGCTAAACTGATAGCAAGGCACACATCAGGTCTGGTACACAGCATGCATACATGATAGAGCCTATGGATGAAGCATAGGGAACACCTTTCATTTTCTCTCTATCTTCTGCAGTGGTCGGGCATTGAGTCTGACTCAACTTCACACCTTGTAATATAGGCAAGAACCCTTTCTTTGCCTGATCCATTTTGAACTTCTTCAAAACTTTATCAAGGTATGTGCTTTGTGAAAGTCCAATTAAGCGTCTTGATCTATCTCTATAGATCCTGATGCCCAATATATAAGCAGCTTCACCGAGATCTTTCATTGAAAAATTCTTATTCAAGTATCCTTTTATGCTATTCAGAAATTCAGTATCATTTCCGATCAACAATATGTCATCTACATATAATATCAGAAATGCTACAGAGCTCCCACTCACTTTCTTGTAAATACAGGCTTCTCCAAAAGTCTGTATAAAACCATATGCTTTGATCACACTATCAAAGCGTATATTCCAACTCCGAGAGGCTTGCACCAGTCCATAAATGGATCGCTGGAGCTTGCACACTTTGTTAGCGCCTTTTGGATCGACAAAACCTTTTGGTTGCATCATATACAACTCTTCTTTAAGATATCCATTAAGGAATGCAATTTTGACATCCATTTGCCAAATTTTATAATCATAAAATGCGGCAATTGTTAACATGATTCAGACGGACTTAAGCATCGCTACAGGTGAGAAGTTCTCATCATAGTCAACTCCTTGAACTTGTCGAAAACCTTTTGCAACAAGTCGAGCTTTGTGGACAGTAATATTACCGTCAGCGTCAGTCTTATTCTTGAAGATCCATTTATTCTCTATGGCCTGCCGATCATCGGGCAAGTCAACCAAAGTCCATACTTTGTTCTCATACATGGATCCTGTTGGGGATATTACTGGAGTTGGCTCCCACCGTGGGGCTATCGCACGATGGTTTTGAGTTCTTAGAGGGCAGCTTCGAAGGACTCAGGGGATACGCTGTGGGCCGGATGACCAAGAGTTGACGCGACAAGCTCTACATCGACGACATAGGCTGGGGCCCCGAGGCCGGCTCGATTGAGTACGGGTACCGGGTCCCCTTTGGCAGAATACACATCTTCATTGGCAAGATCGGCGAACTGGGCCCTGAGCCGGACATCTGCACCGACATCGTCGAGACGGCTTAGCGTGCAAGACCTGCCCGGGTTCAGCCTACCATAAAGCATGCCTTCATGGGAGTCATCCACGGAGCGGAATCTGAGGATAGATCGGTATCTGGTGGCGAAACCGTCATTTACTCTGATGACGAGTCTTCAACTGGAGAGACCAAGTCACTGTACCAGCTGCACAATGGACGGATGGGTGGCGGTTCCGATGGCGACAGTATTCTGGACCCCTTTGATCCGCTGAGCCGAGTTGCGATTTTCATGGCTAGTACACAGTCAGTGTAGCATTCTTCTACCGCAGCAACAATGATTTCCAGTTCAGTAGCTGCAACACCAGCTGGGGCAGGAGGCCCTGCGCCACCGCAGGTTCAGGTTTTGTCTGATTTATTCGACACTTTGGCAACATTGCTGGCAGCTGAGGTTAATCCGGTAGATCAGGATCAGCATAACGCAGAAATTGCAAAGGTGAAGGATCAGATAGCTCAAGCTAAGGTAGATCTGGCAGCAGAGAACACTAGGATGGCTGATGTCTACTACACAACCTTCTTCTTGTAGACGTTGTTGGGCCTCCAAGTGCAGAGGTTTGTAGGACAATAGCAAATTTCCCTCAAGTGGATGACCTAAGGTTTATCAATCCGTAGGAGGCGTAGGATGAAGATGGTCTCTCTCAAGTAACCCTGCAACCAAATAACAAAGAGTCTCTTGTGTCCCCAACACATCCAATACAATGGTAAATTGTATAGGTGCACTAGTTCAGCGAAGAGATGGTGATACAAGTGCAATATGGATAGTAGATAATAGTTTTTCTAATCTGAAAATATAAAAACAACAAGGTAACTAATGATAAAAGTGAGCGCAAACGGTATTGCAATGCGTTGAAACAAGGCCTAGGGTTCATACTTTCACTAGTGCAAGTTCTCTCAACAATATTAGCATAATTGGATCACATAACTATCCCTCAACATGCAACAAAGAGTCACTCCAAAGTCACTAATAGCGGAGAACAAACGAAGAGATTATGGTAGGGTACGAAACCACCTCAAAGTTATTCTTTCCAATCAATCCGACGGGCTATTCCTCTAAGTGTCACAAATAGCCCTAGAGTTCGTACTAGAATAACACCTTAAGATACAAATCAACCAAAACCCTAATGTCACCTAGATACTCCAATGTCACCTCAAGTATCCGTGGGTATGATTATACGATATGCATCACACAATCTCATATTAATCTATTCAACCAACACATAGAACCTAAAAGAGTGCCCCAAAGTTTCTACTGGAGAGTCAAGACGAAAACGTGTGCCAACCCCTATGCATAGGTTCATGGGCAGAACCCGCAAGTTGATCACCAAAACATACATCAAGTGGATCAATAGAATACCCCATTGTCACCACGGGTATCCCACGCAAGACATACATCAAGTGTTCTCAAATCCTTAAAGACTCAATCCGATAAGATAACTTCAAAGGGAAAACTAAATCCATTACAAGAGAGTAGAGGAGGGGGGAAGAAACATCATAAGATCCAACTATAATAGCAAAGCTCGTGATACATCAAGATCGTATCACCTCAAGAACACGAGAGAGAGAGAGAGATCAAACACATAGCTACTGGTACATACCCTCAGCCCCGAGGGAGAACTACTCCCTCCTCGTCATGGAGAGCACCGGGATGATGAAGATGGCCACCGGATAGGGTTTCCCCCCTCCAGTAGGGTGCCGGAACAGGTCTAGATTGGTTTTTGGTAGCTACGGAGGCTTCTGGCGGCGGAACTCCCGATCTATTATGCTCCTCGAAGTTTTAGGGTATATGGGTATATATGGGAGGAAGAAGTACGTCGGTGGATCTCCAGGCTGTCCACGAGGCAGGGGCGCACCCAGGGGGGGTGGGCGCGCCCCCACCCTCGTGGGCAGCCCGAGACTTTCCTGGTCCATCTTCGATACTCCGTGGGCTTCTTCTGGTCCAAAAATAAGTTCCGTGAAGTTTCAGGTCAATTGGACTCCGTTTGATTTTCCTTTTCTGTGATACTCTAAAACAAGGAAAAAACAAAAACTGACACTAGGCTCAGGGTTAATAGGTTAGTCCGAAAAATAATATAAAAGGTCTTAATAAAGCCCATAAACATCCAAAACAGATAATATAATAGCATGGAACAATCAAAAATTATAGATACGTTGGAGACATATCAGCATCCCCAAGCTTAATTCCTGCTCGTCCTCGAGTAGGTAAATGATAAAAACAGAATTTTTGATGTGGAATGCTACCTAACATTTTTATCCATGTAATTCTCTTTATTGTGGTAAGAATATTCAGATCCATAAGATTCAAGACAAAAGTTTAATATTGACATAAAACAATAATACTTCAAGCATACTAACAAAGCAATTATGTCTTCTCAAAATAACATGGCCAAAGAAAGCTATCCCTGCAAAATCATATAGTCCGGCTATGCTCTATCTTCACCACACAAAATATTTAAATCATGCACAACCCCGATGACAAGCCAAGCAATTGTTTCATACTTTTGATGTTCTCAAACTTTTTCAATCTTCACACAATACATGAGCGTGAGCATGGACATAGCACTATAGGTGGAATAGAATGGTGGTTGTGGAGAAGACAAAAAGGAGAAGATAGTCTCACATCAACTAGGCATATCAACGGGCTATGGAGATACCCATCAATAGATATCAATGTGAGTGAGTAGGGATTGCCATGCAACAGATGCACTAGAGCTATAAGTGTATGAAAGCTCAAAAAGAAACTAAGTGGGTGTGCATCCAACTTGCTTGCTCACGAAGACCTAGGGCATTTTGAGGAAGCCCATCATTGGAATATACAAGCCAAGTTCTATAATGAAAAATTCCCACTAGTATATGAAAGTGATAACATAGAAGACTCTCCATTATGAAGATCATGGTGCTACTTTGAAGCACAAGTGTGGTAAGAGGATAGTAGCATTGTCCCTTCTCTCTTTTTCTCTCATTTTTTTATTTGGGCCTTTTCTTTTTTATGGCCTTTTTTTATTTTTGTTTGCGCTTCTTTGGCCTCATTTTTTTATTTTTCATCCGGAGTCTCATCCCAACTTGTGGGGGAATCATAGTCTCCATCATCCTTTCCTCACTGGGACAATGCTCTAATAATGATGATCACCACACTTTTATTTACTTACAACTCAAGAATTACAACTCGATTCTTAGAACAAAATATGACTCTATATGAATGCCTCCGGCGGTGTACCGGGATGTGCAATGACTCATGAGTGACATGTATGAAAGAATTATGAACGGTGGCTTTGCCACAAATACAATGTCAACTACATGATCATGCAAAGCAATATGACAATGATGGAGTGTGTCATAATAAACGGAACGGTGGAAAGTTGCATGGCAATATATCTCGGAATGGCTATGGAAATGCCATAATAGGTAGGTATGGTGGCTGTTTTGAGGAAGGTATATGGTGGGTTTATGGTACCGGCGAAAGTTGCACGATACTAGAGAGGCTAGCAATGGTGGAAGGGTGAGAGTGCGTATAATCCATGGACTCAACCTTAGTCATAAAGAACTCACATACTTATTACAAAAATCTATTAGTTATCGAAACAATTTACTACGTGCATGCTCCTAGGGGGATAGATTGGTAGGAAAAGACCATCGCTCGTCCCCGACCGCCACTCATAAGGAAGACAATCAATAAATAAATCATGCTCCGACTTCATCACATAACGGTTCACCATACGTGCATGCTACGGGAATCACAAACTTTAACACAGGTATTTCTCAAATTCACAACTACTCGACTAGCATGACTCTAATATTACCATCTCAATATCTCAAAACAATTATCAAGTATCAAACTTCTCATAGTATTCAATGCACTTTATATGAAAGTTTTTATTATACCCCTCTTGGATGCCCATCATATTAGGACTAAATTCATAACCAAAGCAAATTACCATGCTATTTAGGACTCTCAAAATAATATAAGTGAAGCACAAGAGTTCATTTATTTCTATAGAATAAAACCACCACTGTGCTCTAAAATATATAAGTGGAACACTAGGGCAAATGACAAACTACTCCGAAAGATGTAAGTGAAGATCAATGAGTAGTCGAATAATTATGCAACTATGTGAAGACTCTCTAACATTTAAGAATTTCAGATCTTGATACTTTATTCAAACATCAAGAAAAACAAAAGAAAATAAAATGACGCTCCAAGCAAAACACATATCATGTGGTGAATAAAAATATAGCTCCAAGTAAAGTTACTGATGAACGAAGACGAAAGAGGGGATGCCTTCCGGGGCATCCCCAAGATTAGGCTTTTGGTTGTCCTTGAATATTACCTTGGGGTGCCTTGGGAATCCCCAAGATTAGGCTCTTACCACTCCTTGTTCCATAGTCCATCGAATCTTTACCCAAAACTTGAAAACTTCACAACACAAAACTTAACAGAAAACTCATAAGCTCCGTTAGCGAAAGAAAACAAAACACCACTTCAAGGTACTGTAATGAACCCATTATATTTATATTGGTGTTAAACCTACTGTATTCCAACTTCTCTATGGTTTATAAACTCTTTTACTAGCCATAGATTCATCAAAATAAGTAAACAACACATGAAAAACAGAATCTGTCAAAAACAGAACAGTCTGTAGTAATCCGTAACTAACACAAACTTCTGGAACCCCAAAAATTCTAAAATAAATTGCTGGACATGAGGAATTTATCTTTTAATCATCTTCAAAAAGAATTAACTAAATATCACACTCCAATAAAAAATGGCAGCAATTCTCGTGAGCGCTAAAGTTTCTGTTTTTTACAACAAGATCAACAAGACTTTCCCCAAGTCTTCCCAATGGTTCTTCTTGGCACAAACACTAATTAAAACATAAAAACTCAATCATAACATAGGATAGATGATTAATTTATTACTAAACAGGAATAAAAATCAAGGAACAAAAATAAAGTTGGGTTGCCTCCCAACAAGAGCTATTGTTTAACGCCCCTAGCTAGGCATGATGATTTCAATGATGCTCACATAAATGATAAGAATTGAAACATAAATAGAGCATCATGAATAATATGACTAGCACATTTAAGTCTAACCCTCTTCCTGTGCATAGGGATTTTGTGAGCAAACAACTTGTGGGAACAAGAATCAACTTGCATAGGAAGGTAAAACAAGCATAACTTCACAACTTTAAGCACATAGAGAGGAAACTTGATATTATTGCAATTCCTACAAGCATATATTCCTCCCTAATAATAATTTTCAGTAGCATCATGAATGAATTCAACAATATAACCAGCACCTAAAGCATTCTTTTCATGATCTACAAGCATAGAAATTTTATTACTCTCCACACAAGCAAAATTCTTCTCATGAATAATAGTGGGAGCAAACTCAACAAAATAATTATCATGTGAGGCATAATCCAATTGAAAACTAAAATCATGATGACAAGTTTCATGGATATAATTATTATTTATAGCATACAAGTCATCACAATAATCATCATACATAGCAACTTTGTTCTCATAATCAATTGGAACCTCTTCCGGAACAGTGGATTCATCACAAAATAAAGTCATGACCTCTCCAAATCCATTTTCATCAATATAATCATCATAAATAGGAGGCATGATTTCATCATAATAAATTTGCTCATCAAAACTTGGGGGGGGGCAAAAAATATCATCTTCATCAAACATAGCTTCCCCAAGCTTGTGGCTTTGCATATCATTAGTATCATGGATATTCAAGGAATTCATACTAACAATATTGCAATCATGCTCATCATTCAAATATTTAGTGCCAAACATTTTAATGCATTCTTCTTTTAGCACTTGAGCACAATTATCGGAATCCTTATTCTCATGAAAGATATTAAAAAGATGAAGCATATGAGGTACCCTCAATTCCATTTTTTGTAGTTTTCTTTTATAGACTAAACTAGTGATAAAACAAGAAACAAAAAGATTCGATTGCAAGATCTAAATATATACCTTCAAGCGCTAACCTCCCCGGCAACGGCGCCAGAAAAGAGCTTGATGTCTACTACACAACCTTCTTCTTGTAGACGTTGTTGGGCCTCCAAGTGCAGATGTTTGTTGGACAGTAGCAAATTTCCCTCAAGTGGATGACCTAAGGTTTATCAATCCGTAGGAGGCGTAGGATGAAGATGGTCTCTCTCCAGCAACCCTGAAACCAAATAACAAAGAGTCTCTTGTGTCCCCAACACACCCAATACAATAGTAAATTGTATAAGTGCACTAGTTCGGCGAAGAGATGGTGATACAAGTGCAATATGGATAGTAGATAATAGTTTTTGTAATCTGAAAATATAAAAACAGCAAGGTAACTAATGATAAAAGTGAGCATAAGCGGTATTGCAATGCATTGAAACAAGGCCTAGGGTTCATACTTTCACTAGTGCAAGTCCTTTCAACAATAATAACATAATTGGATCACATAACTATCCCTCAACATGCAACAAAGAGTCACTCCAAAGTCACTAATAGTGGAGAACAAACGAAGAGATTATGGTAGGGTACGAAACCACCTCAAAGTTATTCTTTCCAATCAATCCGTTGGGCTATTCCTATAAGTGTCACAAACAGCCCTAGAGTTCGTACTAGAATAACACCTTAAGACACAAATCAACCAAAACCCTAATGTCACCTAGATACTCCACTGTCACCTCAAGTATCCGTGGGTATGATTATACGATATGCATCACACAATCTCAGATTCATCTATTCAACCAACACATAGAACCTCAAAGAGTGCCCCAAAGTTTCTACCGGAGAGTCAAGACGAAAACGTGTGCCAACCCCTATGCATAGGTTCATGGGCGGAACCCGCAAGTTGATCACCAAAACATACATCAAGTGGATCAATAGAATACCCCATTGTCACCACGAGTATCCCACGCAAGACATATATCAAGTGTTCTCAAATCCTTTAAGACTCAATCCGATAAGATAACTTCAAAGGGAAAACTCAATCATTACAAGAGAGTAGAGGGGGGGGAGAAACATTATAAGATCCAACTATAATAGCAAAGATCGCGATACATCAAGATCGTATCACCTCTAGAACACGAGAGAGAGAGAGAGAGATCAAACACATAGCTACTGGTACATACCCTCAGCCCCGAGGGAGAACTACTCCCTCCTCGTCATGGAGAGCACCGGGATGATGAAGATGGCCACCGGAGAGGGTTTCCCCCCTCCAGCAGGGTGCCGGAACGGGTCTAGATTGGTTTTCGGTGCCTACGGAGGCTTCTGGCGGCGGAACTCCCGATCTATTGTGCTCCTCGAAGTTTTTAGGGTATATGGGTATATATGGGAGGAAGAAGTATGTCGGTGGATCTCCGGGCTGTCCACGAGGCAAGGGGGTGCGCCCAGGGGGGTGGGCCTCGTGGGGGGCCGGGACTCTCCTGGTCCATCTCCGATACTCCGTGGGCTTCTTCTGGTCCAAAAATAAGTTCCGTGAAGTTTCAGGTCAATTGGACTCCATTTGATTTTCCTTTTCTGCGATACTCTAAAACAAAGAAAAACAGAAACTAGCACTGGGCTCTGGGTTAATAGGTTAGTCCCAAAAATAATATAAAAATGCATAATAAATCCCATAAACATCCAAAACAGATAATATAATAGCATGGAACAATCAAAAATTATAGATACGTTGGAGACGTATCAATGGCCACAGAGCGGGCCGAGTTAGAGGCACAGGCTTACCGGCTTATGCTGGATCAGAGCGCATCAAACGATGTCATGAGGAGAAGGTACCGGTCTCACCCGCCTCTGGTTTACGAGGCAAGGAATCTCTTTAACACGCCAGGGGCAGGAACCAGTAACCAGCTAGTGGTAAACCGGGTGGAGGCACCTGGAACGGGGGCGCCGGTTCAGCCGCGCACGATGGATCTGCCTTGTCAGAACAATGTCATGTCACAGCCCGTCTCAACGCCTCTGGGTCATTACTCTAACCCGTTGGATAACATCGTTGCCACCGCTTCACGATTGGCAGCTCTCCCGGTCGAAGGCGAGTCTCTAGTAACAGTTGAAACACGACGGGCTAGAGAGCTCCTTCAGACAGCTTTAACCCAACAGCAGGCTTATTCGTACAGCCGCGAGAGGATTCATTCCACCCCCCGCCCAAGTCGGAGCTACAGGAGTCATATTGATGAGCCGGCTATGTCAAGCAGTGCGCGAAACCGTAACCCGCCGCTTGGGCATAACCCGGCGGGCGGCGGTGCTAATGCCCAGGATCTGGTGGATCACGGTAGAGCACGTCGAGAAGCCAAGTTAGCAGCGCAATACGTGGCCCGTCAGCTTACTCCGGTTCGTCCAACCATTTCGGTGGAACTAGGTGTGGTTTTCAGTTCTTTGGGGGTGCCATGTCTCACCCCGGCCTTAGGTAACGTGTGGCTGCCCAAGGATTTCAAGGGTCCTCATAAGGTGCCCAATTACACTGCCGATTTACCCCCTGAATCATGGGTCGAGAGCTATGAGATGGCGATGGAGATGCTGGACGTGGATGATGCGGCATGTGCTAAGTACTTCACCATGATGCTGGAAAGAACAACTCGTACCTGGCTGAAAAGTTTACCAGCTAACTCCGTTGGGTCATGGGCTGAGTTAAAAAGCCGGTTTATCCAGAATTTCAAAGATACGTGCAAGCAGCCCATGTCAATTATGGACCTAGCCGCCTGTGTTCAAGAGGAAGGGGAGTCTACAACCCATTGGGTGAAGCGAGTCTCAGCTATTCTGCATTCATCAAACCGCATCAATGCTGATACGCCAGTCTTAACATTGGAAGGTAATTGCCGGTTTACGCCTTTGAAGCTGAAGTTGGGAAGACTCAAGCGTCACTGCAATGACATGGCAACGCTTATGGCATCTCTGGTTAAGTATGCCGACTCGGATAGTACCAAGGACCCTGAGTCTGATGATGAAAAGCCGGGGAAGGGAAAGAAGAATGGAAGTACCAAGGGGCGGCAGCATAACCCGGCGGGTCATGGGAACAACGATAAGCGCAAGGCAGATAACAGTTTGGATTTTGTGGCGAACACCAACACGTAGGATAATGGTCAGCGCCATAAGGGTAAACCGCCCCCGCGGAATGGAGGATCAGGTCCCAATCTTGAGCGCCTGTTAAACCAGCCTTGCCCAAAGCACGGGTCGCGAGAAAGGCCAGGTACGCACCTTTGGAAGGATTGCTTTACTATGCGGGAGTTCAAAAATTCGAATATTTTCCAATAGGACCATGGACCGCCCGACGGTTCAGGAGGCGGTTCTCATGGGCTGGGTTATGGTGGAGGCAGCTCCGGTTGAGGATTTCAAGGCAACCAAACTGGACATGGCAATCAAGGCAGTCAGGGCAACCAGGGTGGTTATAATCATCAAGGGAGTCAGCGGCAGCAACAATCGGGTTATCAGAGTAATCCGAAGCAGTTGAATAGTGGGCAATACCATGTCTTCACCACTAGCTTATGTAAGCGCGATCAGAAGCTTCATAAAAGGGCAGTAAACTCCGTTGAACCGGCAGTGCCCCGTTATTTGTGCTGGTCTGAACAACCCATTTTGTGGAGTCGAGAGGATCATCCACCTCGGGTTGATAATCCGGGTCATCTAGCATTAGTGGTGGCACCTCAGGTTGGGGGGTATAAGTTCACAAAGGTACTCATGGATGGAGGGAGCAGTATCAATATCCTTTATTATGAAACCTTCCGTCGCATGGGGTTGACAGATAAAAATCTTAAACCGTCGAACACCGTTTTTCATGGTGTGGTGCCTGGTAAATCGGCGTACCTAGTTGGTAAGATAGATCTAGAGGTTGCTTTTGGAGATGATCATGATTCAAGATCAGAGACATTGACTTTTGAAGTGGTGAAAATCAAGAGCCCGTATCATGCCCTGTTTGGATGGCCGGCTATGCTAAGTTCATGGCAAGGCCCTGTTATGTTTATCTGCAGCTTAAGATGCCAGGTCATAAGGGGACCATCACAGTCCATGAGAGCCGGAAGATTGCTTTGGAATGTGAAGAAGGTGATGCGGCCTATGCTGAGTCGGTTTGTGCAACATAGGAGTTGAAGTTCTACAAGGACAATGTTGATCCGGCAGATATGACTTCTCTGAAAAAGCCAACTACAGAGCATGATCCGGCTTTGAAGTTTAAATCGGCTGAGGAGACTAAGTTTGTTGACTTTGTTCCTGGCAATTCATCCAGGTAGTTCAGCATCAGCGCCAACCTGGATCTGAAATAGGAAAGCGCGCTCATCCAGTTCATCCGTCAGAACAAGGACATCTTTGCATGGAAACCTTCTGAAATGCCAGGTGTACCGAGGGAACTCGCTGAGCACACTCTTAATATAGATCCTAAGTTTAAACCGATCAGGCAGTTTCTCCGCCGCTTCAATGAAGAAAGGCGCAAGGCTATTGGTGAGGAGGTAGCCCAGCTCTTGGCAGCAGGGTTTATTGTGGAGGTTTTTCACCTTGAGTGGCTAGCTAATCCGGTGCTGGTACTTAAGAAGAACGGCACTTGGCGTATGTGTGTGGACTACATCGATTTGAACAAGGCTTGTCCAGCTGATCCCTTTGCTCTTCCTCGTATTGATCAAATGATTGATGCTACAGCGGGTTCTGACCGTTTGTGTTTTCTGGACGCTTATTCTGGTTATCATCAGATCAAAATGGCAGTCAAAGACCAGGAGAAGATAGCTTTTATTACTCCCTTTGGAGCCTTCTGCTATGTATCTATGCCTTTTGGGCTCAAGAGTGCCCAGGCGACTTATCAGCATTGTGTGCAGAATTGCCTTCATAATCAGATCGGGCACAATGTTCATGCTTATGTAGATGATATTGTGGTGAAGTCCAGAAAAGAGGAGACGTTAATAGATGACTTAAAGGAAACCTTTGATAATCTCCGGGTCTATAAGATGATGCTTAATTCGGCCAAGTGTGTTTTTGGTGTTCCAGCAGGCAAGCTCTTGGGTTTTCTAGTGTCTAACAGGGGCATTGACGCTAATCCATAAAAGATCAAAGCTATTACGTCTCTGGCTAAACCGGCGTGTATTAACGATGTTCAGCGTCTGGCGGGTCGTGTTGCAGCATTGAGCTGGTTTATCAGCCGTTTGGGAGAAAAGCAATCCCTCTGTATCAAATGATGAAGAAGACAGACACTTTTGTCTGGAGTGATGCTGCTAATGCGACATTTGAGGACTTGAAGAAACAGTTAGCTGAGCGACCTGTCCTTGCGGCTCCGGTCGATAAAGAACAACTTTTGTTATATGTGGCTGCTAATGCCCGTGCTGTTAGTGTGGCCATTGTGGTAGAGCGCAAGGAGGCTGGGAAGGAGTATCCGGTTCAACGGTTGGTTTATTATATCAGTGATGTGCTTATTGAATCCAAACAAAGGTACCCACATTGGCAAAAACTGGTGTATGGAGTTTTCATGGCAAGCTGGAAGCTCAAGCAGTATTTTCAGGGTCATCCTATCACTGTGGTCAGTTCTGCCCCCTTGGGGGATATCATCAAAAATAGGGAAGCAACTGGCCAGGTTGCCAAATAGGCCATTGAGCTTGGACCTCACGGGTTAAAATATATGCCTCGCACAGCGATCAAGTCCCAAGCACTTGTGGATTTCATCAATGACTGGACAGAGTTGCAGGCACCGGAGGAAAAGCCAGATAACACTTATTGGACTATTCATTTTGATGGGTCCAGACAATTGGAGGGCTCGGGGCTGGAGTCGTATTAACTTCCCCACGAGGTGATACATTTTGTTATGTTCTCCATTTAATGTTCCCTTGCACTAACAATGCAGCTGAATATGAGGCCTTGCTCCATGGTCTTCGAATGTCTAAGGAGATGAATTTAAGCCGGGTTAAGTGCTTTGGTGACTCAGACCTGGTAGCTCAACAAGTGTCTGGCACTTGGGATTCCAAGGATCCACTCATGGTGACGTATCGATGAGAGGTGGACATGGTGGCTGGTCATTTCAAGGGTTATCAGGTCGACCATGTAGACCGGCGAAAGAATGAAGCAGCGGACGCTTTATGTCGTTTGGGCTCTCAACGTAAATCGGTACCACCTAATATTTTTTTGGATGTTTTGCATAACCCGTCGGTCAAGCTACCTACAAAGGAGGATTTGGCTGTTCCTGACCCGGATGCTCAATTGGTGGCGGCTCTTCATGTTATCCCAGATTGGACAGTCCCATATTTGGTGTATATGAACCAGGGCGAGTTACCGGAGGATGAAACCTTGGCCAGGCAGATAATTCGGCGGTCCAAGTCAATGACTATTGTCAATGGGGAATTGCATCATTGCAGTGTAACAGGGGCGTTTCAGTGTTGCATATCTCCTGAAGAAGGCTGTGAGATTTTGCGTGAGATCCACGAAGGAGATTGTGGTCACCATGCCGGTTCAAAATCCTTGGTAGCCAAAGCTTTTCGTCATGGCTTCTATTGGTTGACGGCTCATGCTGACGCTGAGGACTTGGTGAAAAAGTGCGATGGTTGTCAGAAATTTTCACGCCAAGCCCATATTCTGGCTCAAGAGTTGAGGATGATTCCAATTACTTGGCCGTTTGCAACTTGGGGCTGGATATGGTTGGGCCCTTTAAGAGGTCCAAGGACAAGAAGACCCACCTTTTGGTGGCGGTTGATAAATTCACCAAGTGGGTGGAGGCAGAGGCAGTCAGTAAGTGTGATGCAACTACGGCAGTTCAATTCATCAAAAAGGTGATCTTCCATTTTGGTTTTCCACACAGCATCATAACCGATAATGGTACTAATATGTCCAAGGGTGCTATGGAAGAATTTTGTCAATGTGAGCACATCCGGCTTGACGTGTCATCAGTGGCTCACCCCCAATCTAATGGTCAAGTAGAGAGAGCCAATCAAGAGATTTTGAGAGGCATCAAGCCCCGGCTTATGGTTCCTTTAAAGCGGACGCCGGGTTGTTGGGTGGAGGAGTTACCTTCTGTGTTATGGAGCATCAATACCACACCGAACAGATCTACGGGTTACACACCTTTCTTCATGGTTTACGGAGCAGAGGCGGTTCTCCCTAGTGACATCCATCATGACTCACCCCATGTGGCGGCTTATGTTGAAGCTGATAATGAGAAAGCACGTCGGGATTCACTTGACCTGTTAGATGAGGAGCGTGATATTGCAGCGGCTCGTCCGGCGATTTACCATCAAGACCTGCATCGTTATCACACCCGCCGGGTTAAAACCAGAACTTTTCAAGAAGGTGATCTGGTGCCCTGGCTCATCCAGGATCAGACTGATATGCACAAGTTGTCCCCACCTTGGGAAGGACCTTTTGTGGTCAGCAAAAATCTGCACAACGAATCATACTACCTTATCGATGTTCGAGAGCACAAAGACTCACGTAAATCGGAGGAGGACCCAACGGCCGTGGAATATAGCTCATCTTCGGCCTTACTATACTTGAGCCACAGGCTCTTCTTATGTACATAGTTATGACAATGTATATATTATGATCAATATAATAAACCGGAGCCTCAGCTAAAGCGGGGTCTTTGTTGTTTTTCTGACATCGTGTGTGATTACATGGGGGCTTCTGTTTATAAAGCAGAGTTCTGGTTACCCATTGATCTGGCTTATAAAGCCATATGTATAAAAAAACACCTGGGGCTTGGTCGTATTAGAACTATAGCTACACCTCTTGATCGGCATAAGGCCACCAAGGAAATCACTTGGGGGCTTGGTTGTATTTGAACCATAGCTACACCTCTTGATTGTCTTAAAGCCAAAAAGGAAATCACGTGGGGGCCAAAGAGAGTGTTGCAAAAGCACAACTCAAACATAGGCACCCACTGAGAATAGCTCAAAATATTGCTTGGGGGCTCTTTGCTTTTCAAAGAACAAAGAGTCTACACCCTTGTAATAGGCTATCAAGCCAGGCTTGGAAGCCAGGTGTATTCACCTAAAACCCCGGGTTATCCTGCCTTTTTAAGTAAGCCACTCCGTCCAGGTAATCCTGGTATGACCCGCCGGATGTTTGACAACTCAATCTCATAGACCCTGAACTTGTCAAAGTTAAAACGATGATTGGTTAATGTGGGGTCCATCTTAAAAGGCTCTGTAAAATGGTTTAACTCGGTGGCCTGGCAGCCCATGAAAAGCCTCGCATGTTCATTTTATGTTTTTATTTGCCAAGTTTTTTCTCCTTTGATGAAGTTTATAATATGTTATGATAAACCGGCATTTATTGACCCGGCTTGGCTTTCAACTATAAGTTGTCAGTTCATGATCAGTTATAATCCGGTGCTTATTGACCCGGCTTGGCTGTTGACTATAAGTTGGCCGAACAAATTGAGAATATTGCTGGTATCTATTGACCCGGCTTGGTTGTCGATTATAAATCGTCAGTTTTCAATCAGATGTAAACCGGTGTTGATTGACCCGGTTTGGCTTTGACTACAAGTCGCCAGTATGATATACAAATAATCCGGTGTTTATTACAACCCGGCATGGTTTTATTATAAGCCAGCAAAGTAAGGAGGGGTTATCAGTACTCAAGATTTGGGTTATCACCCTTACTACAGAACGTTGGTAAGCCAATGATGTGATTCAATATCACAGGTATGATATATTTCATATTTGATTATTATTATTTACAGCCTGGTTATAAACCAGGGTTATATGTTGGGCGTTATGACCCGCCTGGCGATAAACTGCCAGGGCACTTTATACTTGTCATATGCAGAAACAAATTCAATAAAGCTACTAAGGATCATAAGCAGACATAACATAAATCATGGCGGATTCACAGTATCAGGCAAAAGTGAATATGCATGATGGCATAGAAACCAAGTGTTTAAACTAGCCTATTACAAGGCGCTTTGATGCCCAAAAGGACAATTGTTTTTTTCCAAGCAAAGGGCTAAACCGGTCTCCGGATCATGATTCTTCGGGCTAACTTGACGGCTGTGGGTCATCCTGTGCCAGTTCATCCTCCTCCTCTCTACCCAGCAGCTGGAAGTCAATGGTTGTCCAGTCGATTCCAGTTAGGGCCTTGAATACAGCTTCGACGCTTATAAGGGTGGAGGGGTCAACATCAGGGGCTTAGGTATGCTTACGGATTGGCGGGATAAGATCTTCCACATCATGAGTTGGCGCAGGAAGTCGTGTGTTGTCAGTATCATAAACCGCCTGATAATGCAAAAGATCTATTTCTTCAGCCAATTTGCTTGCTAAGGGGCGCATTTCCTTTGTCTACCTTCGAAGATCATCATTGTTAAACTTTGAATCGTCTTCCTTTAGGCTCGTATAGTGATAACCCACAAGTATAGGGGATCGCAACAGTTTTCGATAAGTAAGAGTGTCAAACCCAACGAGGAGCTAAAGGCAGAACAAATATTCCCTCAAGTTCTATCGACCACCGATACAACTCTACGCATGCTTGACGTTTGCTTTACCTAGAACAAGTATGAAACTAGAAGTATTTTGTAGGTGTTGTTGGATAGGTTTGCAAGATAATAAAGAGCAAGTAAATAAAAATTAGGGGCTGTTTAGATAAAGAAACAATAAAGTAAATATAGCGAGTGTGGAAAAGTGGTGGTAGGAGTTGCGAAATTGCCCTTAAGCAATTGACTACTTTACTAGACTGATAGCAAGTATTATGTGGGAGAGGCCACTGCTAGCATGTCATCCCTGACTTGGAATTCTATGCACTTATGATTGGAACTATTAGAAAGCATCCGCAACTACTAATGTTCATTAAGGTAAAACCCAACCATAGCATTAAGGTATATTGGTCCCCCTTCAATCCCGTATGCATCAATTTCTATGCTAGGTTGAAGCTTCTGTCACTTTTGCCCTCCAATACATAGTCCTATCAACATACAACTAACCCTAGGGTGTGATCCACGCGCGCAATCATATGATGGGCACCAAAGGACAGCAACATAACCACAAGAAAATTAAATCAATCATAGCAATTCATCAACCACCGATAGGACAACGAAAATCTACTCAGACATCATAGGATGGCAACACATCATTGGATAATAATATGAAGCATAAATCACCATGTTCAAGTAGAGGGTACAGCGGGTTGCGGGAGAGTGGACCGCTGTAGATAGATGGGGGAAGGTGATGGAGATGTTGGTGAAGATGGCGTAGGTGTTGGTGTAGATCGCGGTGATGATGATGGCCCCCGGTGGCACTTCGGTGCCACCGGAAGCGAGGGGGAGAGAGCCCCCCTCCTTCTTCTTCTTCCTTGACCTTCTCCCTAGATGGGAGAAGGGTTTCCCCTCTGGTCCATGGCCTCCATGGCACAGGAGGGGCGAGAGCCCCTCCGAAATTGGATCTGTCTCTCTGTCTCTCTCTGTTTCCGCGTTCTCAGATTCTTCCCTTTCACCGTTTCTTATATTCCTGGAGATCCATAACTCTGATTGGGCTGAAATTTTAACACGATCTCTATCCGGATATTAGCTTTCTTGTGGCGAAAGAAGGGCATCAACCGCCTTACGGGTGGCCCACGAGGGTCAGGGGCGCGCCTAGGGGGGCAGGCGCGCCCCCCTGCCTTGTGGCCGCCTCGGGCACCGTCTCGCGTGGATTTTTCTTCCCAAAAATCATATATATTCCAAAAAAAATCTCCGTCAGTTTTTATCCCGTTTGGACTCCGTTTGATATGGATATTCTGCGAAACAAAAAACATGCAACAAACAGGAACTGGCACTGGGCACTGGATCAATATGTTAGTCCCAAAAATAGTATAAAAAGTTGCCAAAAGTATATGAAAGTTGAATAATATTGGCATGGAACAATAAAAAATTATAGATACGACAGAGACATATCAGCATCCCCAAGCTTAATTCTTGCTCGTCCTCGAGTAGGTAAATGATAAAAAAGATTTTTTGATGTGGAATGCTACCTAGCATAATCTTGATCACATATCTAATCATGGCATGAATATTAAGATACGAGTGATTCAAAGCAATAGTCTATCATTTGACATAAAAACAATAATACTTCAAGCCTACTAATAAAGCAATCATGTCTTTTCAAAATAACATGGCCAAAGAAAGTTATCCCTACAAAATCATATAGTCTGGCTATGCTCCATCTTCACCACACAAAATATTCACATCATGCACAACCCCGATGACAAGCCAAGCAATTGTTTCATACTTTTGACGTTCTCAAACCTTTTCAACTTTCACGCAATACATGAGCGTGAGCCATGGACATAGCACTATAGGTGGAATAGAATAGAATGGTGGAGAAGACAAGAAAGAGAAGATAGTCTTACATCAACTAGGCGTATCAACGGGCTATGGAGATGCCCATCAATAGATATCAATGTGAGTGAGTAGGGATTGCCATGCAACGGATGCACTAGAGCTATAAGTGTATGAAAGCTCCAACTAAAACTAAGTGGGTGTGCATCCAACTTGCTTGCTCATGAAGACCTCGGGCATTTGAGGAAGCCCATCATCGGAATATGCAAGCCAAGTTCTATAATGAAAATTCCCACTAGTATATGAAAGTGATAACTCAAGAGACTCTCTATATGAAGAACATGGTGCTACTTTGAAGCACAAGTGTGGAAAAAGGATAGTAGCACTGCCCCTTCTCTCTTTTTCTCTCATTTTTTTGTTTTTATATTTTTTGGTAGGCTTCTTTGGCCTCTTTTATTTTTTTGTAAAGTCCGGAGTCTCATCCCGACTTACGGGGGAATCATAGTCTCCATCATCCTTTCCTCACTGGGGCAATGCTCTAATAATGATGGTCATCACACTTTTATTTACTTACAACTCAATATTACAACTCAATGTCTAGAACAAAGTATGACTCTATATGGATGCCTCCGGAGGTGTACCGGGATGTGCAATGATCTAGCGTAGCAATGACATCAAAAAACGGACAAGCCATGAAAACATCATGCTAGCTATCTTACGATCATGCAAAGCAATATGACAATGAATGCTCAAGTCATGTATATGATGATGTTGGAAGTTGCATGGCAATATATCTCGGAATGGCTATGGAAATGCCATGATAGGTAGGTATGGTGGCTGTTTTGAGGAAGATATATGGTGGGTTTAAGGTACCAACGAAAGTTGCGCGATACTAGAGAGGCTAGCAATGGTGGAAGGTTGAGAGTGCGGATAATCCATGGACTCAACATTAGTCATAAAGAACTCACATACTTATTGCAAAAATCTATTAGTCATCGAAACAAAGTACTACGCGCATGCTCCTATGGGGATAGATTGGTAGGAAAAGACCATCGCTCGTCCCCGACCGCCACTCATAAGGAAGGCAATCAATAAATAAATCATGCTCCGACTTTGTTACATAACGGTTAACCATACGTGCATGCTACGGGAATCACAAACCTCAACACAAGTATTTCTACGATCCACAACTACCCACTAGCATGACTCTAGTATCACCATCTTTATATCGCAAAACTATTGCAAGGAATCAAACATATCATATTCAGTGATCTACAAGTTTTATGTAGGATTTTATGACTAACTATGTGAATGACCAGTTCCTGTCATCTCTCTAAATAGATATAAGTGAAGCAAGAGATTTTAATTCTTTCTACAAAAGATATGCCCACGCTCTAACAAATATAAGTGAAGCAAAAGTGCATTCTACAAATGGCGGTTTTCTATGTAAAGAGAAACGGGCAATCCAATCTTCAAATGATATAAGCGAAGCACATGAAGCATTCTATAAAGTCATACTCAAAAGATATAAGTGAAATGCAATGAGAATTCTATAAATCAACCCAGGACTATCTCATATCAGGATGGTGCATAAAAGAAAAATGAAAACTAAATGCAAAAGACGCTCCAAGTTTGCACATATCGCATGAACGAAACGAATCCGAAAACATACCGATGCTTGTTGAAGAAAGAGGGGATGCCTTCCGGGGCATCCCCAAGCTTAGACGCTTGAGTCTCCTTCAATATTTACTTGGGGTGCCTCGGGCATCCCCAAGCTTGAGCTCTTGCCTCTCTTCCTTCTTCTCACATCGAGACCTTATCGATCATCGAACACTTCATCCACACAAAACTTCAACAGAAAACTCGGTAAGATCCGTTAGTATAATGAAGCAAATCACTACTCTAAGTACTGTTGCAAACCAATTCATATTTTGTTTTGCATTGAGTCTACTATAATATAACTTTTTCATGGCTTAATCCACTAATATGAATCGATAGTTTCATCAAAACAAGCAAACTATGCATCAAAAACAGAATCTGTCTAAAACAGAACAGTCTTTAATAATCTGAACATTCACCATACTTATGATACTTGAAAAATTCTACCAAAATTAGGAAAAATAAAAAAAAATTATAGTAAGACATTTCAAAAAGAATCAGAACCATTTGACGTTCCAGCAAAAAATGTAAAATCGCGCACTACAGCCAAAGTTTCTGTCCTGCACCGTACAAGCCATCAAGCAAATGTAAACGTCCTAAAGGCAAACCTTGGCACATTATTTTTATAATAAACTGGAATTGTACAAGGGGATAATTATTTTTATTGAAAAGTTTCTGTAATCAAGATTCACAAAGTTTCCATGAGCATGAACAAAGTTCAAGGCTAGCTCCCACTTCAACAATGCTTGTCTTTCTCACTTTCGCTTTCCTTTTTGAAAAAGTTTTGGGTTCCCCTATTTATTTTTGTTGTTTTAAACTATATAAAAGCACTCAACAGAAATAAATGACTCTCTAAAACTTCCGGGTTGTCTCCCTGACATCGCTTTCTTTAAAGCCATTAAGCTAGGCATATAGTGCTCAAGTAATGGATCCACCCAGATCCCAAGGTATATCAAAGCCAATTTTAATTAACAATGATTTGTAATTTAGTAGTGAGCACAAAGTAACATATATCATGTAACAACAAAGTCTAAATCTCTTCCTATGCATCGGCATGTCATAAAAGAACAATTCATGCACACATGGTAAAGGCCAATGCATAGTATAAACAGTTTCTTACAAATTTGTTGTATTGGAAACATAAAGAGGCAGAGATGTAGTTCCTCTCTCATAATAATTGCAAGTAGGAGCAACAAGCACATGCATATTATATTCATCAAAATTATCATGTGTAATAGTAAAACACAACCCATCAATATAATCCTTAATAAGTGCAAACTTCTCCGATATAGTGTAGTCGGGAGAATTCAAAAAGATAATAGGACTATCATGTGTGGGTGCAATAGCAACAATTTCATGTTAAACATAAGGAACTATAGCAAGTTCATCTCCATAAGCATAATCATATTGGCATCTTAGCCACAAGCATAGCAAGCATCATCAAAAAGGGATATTTTAAAAGAATCAACGGGATCATAGCAATTATCATAGCAATCATCCTTCAGTAAGTACGAAGGGAAATTAAACAATGTATGAGTTGAAGAGTTACTCTCATTAGAAGGTGGGCATGGGTAGCTAATCCGCTCTTCCTCCTTTTGTTCTTCGCTCTCCTCATCATCTTTTTCATCCAATGAGCTCACAGTTTCATCAATTTCTTCTTCCATAGACTCCTGCAAAATATTAGTCTCTTCTTGGATAGCGGAGTAGTCCTCAATATATGGTTCAACATAGGCATTAGAAGCATAATTATCATAGCAATATTTAAGTATGGAACAATTTTCAGATTTGTAAAGAGTAGCATCACACTTTTCAATCAAAGAAGCAATTTCATAAGCACCCTTAAAAGCAACAAATTCTTCAATTTGTTGAACATCATAGTAATTATAAACACCCTTAGCATACGAAGATACGATTCCATTATCACTAAACTCACATTGATAGGGAAGGTGTTTCTTAGGGTTTTCAGAACAACAAGTAAAATCATATATTTCACATAAATTCCAAGCATAGCATTGCAAACGATGAATTTGACCCGGTAAAATTTCCCCTTTTTCAGATATTCGGTGTCGCACATAACAAGCATGCTCATCTAAGTATTTTCCCTCAACTAAGCTAGTTGGGGTTCCAGCACGAGCACATAGGGATCGAAGATGATCCAAGTAATAAGCTTCAGCAGTGTGATAGATTTTGAGTGGTTCTTCAACCATTAGTTTAGTAGGTACAACTATTTTTTTGGTATTTTACATTTCCTACCCATAACTAAAGATAGAAAACAACTAAGAACAGCAAATAAAAATTACTTAGTGATAAAGCAAACAAGCACACACGAGAATATTCACCCCACGCTATTGGTCCCCGGCAACGGCGCCAGAAAAAGGTCTTGATAACCCACAAGTATAGGGGATCGCAACAGCTTCCGATAAGTAAGAGTGTCGAACCCAGCGAGGAGCTAAAGGCAGAACAAATATTCCCTCAAGTTCTATCGACCACCGATACAACTCTACGCACGCTTGGCGTTTGCTTTACCTAGAACAAGTATGAAACTAGAAGTATTTTGTAGGTGTTGTTGGATAGGTTTGCAAGATAATAGAGAGCAAGTAAATAAAAATTAGGGGCTGTTTAGATAAAGAAACAATAAAGTAAATATAGCGAGTGTGGAAAAGTGGTGGTAGGAGTTGCGAAATTGCCCTTAAGCAATTGACTACTTTACTAGACCGATAGCAAGTATTATGTGGGAGAGGCCACTGCTAGCATGTCATCCCTGACTTGGAATTCTATGCACTTATGATTGGAACTATTAGCAAGCATCCACAACTACTAATGTTCATTAAGGTAAAACCCAACCATAGCATTAAGGTATATTGGTCCCCCTTCAATCCCGTATGCATCAATTTCTATGCTAGGTTGAAACTTCTGTCACTTTTGCCCTCCAATATATAGTCCTATCAACATACAACTAACCCTAGGGTGTGATCCATGCGCGCAATCATATGATGGGAACCAAAGGACAGCAACATAACCACAAGCAAATTAAATCAATCATAGCAATTCATCAACCACCGATAGGACAATGAAAATCTACTCAGACATCATAGGATGGCAACACATCATTGGATAATAATATGAAGCATAAAGCACCATGTTCAAGTAGAGGGTACAGCGGGTTGCGGGAGAGTGGACCGCTATAGATAGAGGGGGGAAGGTGATGGAGATGTTGGTGAACATGGCGTAGGTGTTGGTGTAGATCGCGGTGATGATGATGGCCCCCGGTGGCACTCCGGTGCCACCGGAAGCGAGGGGGAGAGAGCCCCCACCCCTCCTTCTTCCTTGACCTCCTCCCTAGATGGGAGAAGGGTTTCCCCTATGGTCCATGGCCTTCATGGCACGGGAGGGGTGAGAGCCCCTCCGAGATTGGATCTGTCTCTCTGTCTCTCTCTGTTTCTGCGTTCTCGTATTCTTCCCTTTCACCGTTTCTTATATTCCCGGAGATCCATAACTCCGATTGGGCTGAAAGTTTAACACGATCTCTATCCAGATATTAGCTTTCTTACGGCGAAAGAAGGGCATCAACTGCCTTACGGGTGGCCCACGAGGGTCAGGGGCGCGCCCCCTGCCTCGTGGCCACCTCGGGCACCATATCGCGTGGATTTTTCTTCCCAAAAATCATATATATTCCAAAAAAATCTTCGTCAGTTTTTATCCCGTTTGGACTCCGTTTGTTATGGATATTCTGCGAAACAAAAAACATGCAACAAACAGGAGCTGGCACTGGGCACTGGATCAATATGTTAGTCCCAAAAATAGTATAAAAAGTTGCCAAAAGTATATGAAAGTTGTAGAATATTGGCATGGAACAATCAAAAATTATAGATACGATGGAGACGTATCATATAGCCGCTTCCTATATCCGCTGAGTCAAGATCTGGTACCCAAGCTTTAGCCCGGATTAGCGCAGTCAGAGCACCCGACCTTGCAGCTGATCTTTTTAACTTGTCCAACCGGGCAGGCAGCATTGGCAGCTTCTCAAGTGTTTCCTTGATCAAGTGTAACATCCCCAACATCACACTACAGTAATCATCCTCCGATCATGCTAAGTCATCACCTTATTCCATTTTCTATCACAGTGGATAAACACCTCCTATCAAAATCCTCTCTGAAATAAATTCAAATTCAAAGTGATAAATAAAAGTTGTTCAAATTCTAGGAACTAAAATGTTCCTACTGTTGCAAATAATCCCAATGCAATTATAAAATTGGAACCAACCTCACCAAAATTCACAAAATGCCCCTGGATTCTATTTTGGCGGTCCAGCAACATTTATCTTGCCTTATTTTAGTTTCTAGAAATACCTAGTCACTTCCAAATGCCTTGAAACAGTTTGTGGCAGTTTCATAATTCACAAAGTATTTATGTGGCCTAGTTCCACATTTATCAAAAGTGTTTTGGCAGCCCTAATTATTTTTATACAACTTTTGTTAATAAAAAAACAGACAACTGGAAAAAGGGAAAATACTAAAGGTCTACTATGCACTAAAGGCCTATTACTACAGTATTAGGCCCAGCCCACCACAAGCCTCCTTCAATCTCAATACAGAGAAGAAGGCAGGGACTGTGCGTGGATGTGTGTCCGCTGTGTGGATGCCAAGATTCATGGAGACATGCCCTTGTCTCTTACACTATGTCCAGGTGCATTTGGGCGCTGACCGACGATGAACTTGTCTCACGCATGACAGCTAATGAAGAACCTAATGCAAGACTCTGGCTGTTTGAGCTCAGCGACGAACTGGATCAAGCGAGCTTCACAAGGATGGCTGTTACTCTATGGTCGATCTGGTATGCTAGACGCAAGGCAGTGTATGAGTCTTTGTTTCAGAGCCCTCGGCAAACAATCCGTTTTGTGGACAATTTTATATCTGAGTTGGGCCAACTTGAAAGTGGGCAGGGACATAGGGAGCAAAGAGCACCTCCAACGGCTCAGCTTAAACGCTGGCTCCCACCACCCAATGGTTCTATAAAGATTAATGTAGATGCTGCTATTGTAAGATCACAACATGGAGGAGCTGTCGCGGCAATGTGCAGAGATCAAACGGGCCAATATTTGGGATCTTCGGTTGTGGTCTTCCGAGGTATCAATGACCCTTTAATTCTGGAGACCTTTGCATGTCGTGAAGCATTATCGCTAGCAAATGATTTGGCCGTTCAAAATATCTGTGTTGCTTCGGATTGCCAAGAAGCGGTTAATGATATTACTAAGGGGACAGGAGGTCCAAATGCAGCTATAGTACATGAAATATCAAGCCGTTGTAATAGTTTTAATGCCAGTTTCTTTATTTTTGAGCGTAGGAATTTTAATTTTGAGGCTCATAATCTTGCCAAGTTTGCTTGTAATCTAGGCGTAGGTAGGCATGTGTGGTTGGGCAATCCTCATGACCCAAACCTTGTACCTATGACCATGGTTTTGGATGAATAAAGATGGCGAGATTTCTCAAAAAAAGGCAGGGAATGTGCGTGGCACGCATCCGCGTCGCCATGGCCGCCGTGTCAACCATCTAGCGAGCCCCCGATGCGTATAAGGCCCTCCCCGATGGATTTTTTTTGAAACTATGATGATTTTTTATAGCAAATTCGAAAATTATACACCCTAATGCAGAAAAATCAAAAATATCACCCTATCGGCCTCATGTTGGCCGAAGAGAGACTTTTCGGCCAACCGTTGGCCAAAAAGGACTTTTCGGCCAACCGTTGGCCAAAAAGGACTTTTAGGCCAACCGTTGGCCAAAGAGTCCCTTTTCGGCCAACACCTGCTCTACTGTTTTAGAAAATTCATATCAATTAGGATTTTTTGTATTTTAATTTGATTCTTTTTGCATTAGATTAGAAATTTTATGAAGTTTCTGTAGATATCGAGTTTGACCAGATTTGAAAGTTTGAATTTGAATTTTCATGAAGTTGCTCAAATCACTAGATTGCCTATAATTTGAGCTAGGAGTATTTTTTTCAGATGATTCTTTTTTCCACTGGTTCTTTGTGACTTTGTTTATCAGTAGTAATTAATTGGCGAATTTTATAATTATTTAAAATTAGTTTTTTATAAAAACAGTTCTGTTTTAGTGTTTTATAGGTTTTATGCCATTTCTTTTAATTTTAATTGCTTTAAATTGTTTTCTTTAGTTTTTTTGACATATTCTTTTTGTTTCTGTTTAGTTATCAGTAGCTATTTTATTTGTAGTACTTTTTTGTATTTTTTTCTTTTATCCTACTAGAAAACTTGTTTTGAGCTTCATAGGAGTTTATATTTAAAAGTTCCTTATAAATCCTGTACAGCCATTGCCGTTTTATACATGAAAAAAAATACAAGAAAATAGCGGGAAAGAAAATGGCGGGAGAGAATGGCAGGAAATAAAATGGCGGGAGAAAATGAAGGGAGAGAATGGCGGCAAATAAAATGACGAGAAAGAAAATGGAGGCAAAGAATGGTGGGAGAGAATGGCGGCAAAGAATGACGGGAGAAAATGGCGGCAAAGAAAATAGTGGGAGAAAATGGAGGGAAAGAACGACGGGAAAGAAAATGGAGGATAAAGAAAATAAAATACAAAAAAAGACTACAAATAAAATATCTACTAATAACTTAACAAAAACTAAAAGAACATGTCAAAAAAATAAAGAAAACAATTTAAAGCAATTAAAATTAAAAGAAATAGTATAAAACCTATAAAACACTAAAACAGAGTTGTTTTCGTGAAAACCTAATTTTAAATAATCCTAAAATTCACCAATTAATTACTACTGATAAACAAAGTCAAAAAGAACCAGTAGCAAAAAGAACCATCTAAAAAAGTACTCCTAGCTCAAATTATAGGTAATCTAGTGATTTGAGTAAATTCATAAAAATTCAAATTCAAACTTTCAAATCTAGTCAAACTTGATATCTACAGAAACTTCATAAAATTTCTAATCTAATGCAAAAAGAATCAAATTAAAATACTAAAAATCCTAATTGATATGATTTTTCTAAAACAGTAAAGCCGGTGTTGGCCAAAGAGAGACTCTTTGGCCAACTGTTGGCCGAAAAGTCCTTTTTAGCCAGCGGTAGGCCGAAAAGTTCCTCTTCGGCCAATGGTAAGCCGAAAAGTCCCTCTTCAGCCAACAGAAGGCCGACAGAGTGATACTTTTGATTTTTCTGCATTAGAGTGTATAGTTTCCGAATTTGCTATAAAAATCACCATAGTTTCAAAAAAAAGTCTCCCCGATGCGTGAGACAACCCTAGTCCCCAAATCCCCCTCTCCCTCGCTCATATTCGACGACCTGGAAGAGGCCGAGCTCGCGGTCGTCGTCATCGTCGTCGATCTCGTGGCCACCGGCCTCCCTTCGTCGCGCCAAGACGTCCAGGAGCTCCGCCATCGTCGTCTCCGTCGCCATCGCCTATCGGTTGGAGCTCGGACGGCCTGCTGCCTCGCCATCGCGCGGTCTTCTCCTGTCAGCCGCCCCCACCATAGCCGTCGATCTCCACCACCGGCGCCTCCCGGCGGTTCCGAGCACGTCCACGACCTCCCTCGCAGTGAGCCGCGTCCATCCTCCTTCATTACCCCCTTGATTTGTTGCCGTAGCCGCCATCTCCGAGCTCGTCCGCGTACGCGTACGCGTACGCGTACGTGGTGCTGCTGCCCATGGCCATGCCTACTTGCTGCTGCCGGACGTTTGGGCCACGCCCTGGCCGCGCTTGCTCGCCTCCGGCCTCGCCTAGCTTGCTGCGTCTCGCCCGCGCCTGGCCTCAAGGTCGTCTACTGCTGCGCCGCTGTTGGCCCTGTCCGCCGCCGCCATTCACGCCCGCTGGCGCCGGCCGCGCCTGCCTTCGCCCGGTCGCGTCGGCGTCACCCCGCAGCATCCCGCTCTCACCGCCGCCTACTGATGCATGCTGCTGCGCTGCTTTTTCCTACTGCTCCTGCTATTCCTAGCCGCCGCCGCTGCTCTTGCCTACTGTTGCGTGGTGCTGCTGCTTACTACTGCTTCTCCCGCTAGTTGTCGCGGCTGCTACTGCTAGTGTTGCTCTGCTGCTGGTGCCTGCTAAAGGCCATGGCCGTGCCGTGTGTGTGCAACGTGGTGTGTGTGCGTGCTTTGTGTGTGTGTGTCTGTGTGAAGGGCTGTGTAGGTGCGCGCCGTGCATGTGGCTAGCTAGTCTAATAATGCATGCTTAGATTAGTATTACTAGGTAGTGGCATATCATGTTTGATGCTTTGGGCTTGCAGGCAGCCATTCCGGATGTGCAGGATCAACTCTTGGATTGATGGTTGGCACAACATGCAAGATGGAGCCGTGACGCCAAGAGGGGCTTTGACACGGTGGTGATTGCGGTGATTTGGGCTCTATAAAAACAGCGTAATGCGAGAGTCTTTAGTAGAACTAACCAGCAGCTTAATGCGCCGGATCTGGCGAGGTCTATTACTGGAGAGCTGCGGGAGTGGAAGGCGGCCGGCCTAGGAGAAGGACGTTTTGCTGGGTTTTCTGAGACAGTAGGCTTGCATTAGTTAGGGGGTGTGTTGGGGTGTTGGTCTTGGGGGTTTGCCTGTATTCACCCAAGGTCTCTTGTACATTGCTTTTCTGCTTTCTTCTATAAAAGTAAGGCACGCTTTTCGCGTGCTCTCGAAAAAAAAGTATTACTAAGTAGTATTAATTAGTGCTAGGTTAGTCTAGTAGTAGATGACATGTAGGCCCCATTAAATAATTTAGGTTTATTTAATTGTTTAGGTAAATAGTCTATGACATGTGGGCCACACCTACCATTTTGACTAGTCAATTTGACTTGGTTAATTTGGTTTAAACTAAACATAATAATTTCAAAAATTCAATTAAATTTTAGAAAATCATATAAAATAATCCATAACTCGGATGGAAAAACTTTGTACATGAAAGTTGCTCAGAACAACGAGACGAACCCGGATACACGACCCGTTCGTCCGCCACACGTCCTTAGCATAGCAAACATCAAACTTTTTCCCTCCGGTTCGTCTGTCCAAAAATGCCAAACTTCAGGAAAGCATTCCCGGATGTTACCCCCTTCGCCAGTAGCGTGTAGCACCGTGTTAGAACATGTCTAACTCTGCCTGTTGTCCTGTTATGCTCTTGCTTGCTATGTATTTACTGTTTCTCCCCCCTTTTCTCTTCGGTAGACCCCGTGATGGCTGCCGATGCCACTGTGGTCGACTACGTCACCGACGACCCCCCTCCTCGTCTGAGCAACCAGGCAAGCCCCCCCCTTTGATCATCCCGATATCGCCCATTCCCTTTCTCTCATGCTTGCATTAGATTTTGCTATTGTAATTGTTTGCTCCTATTCTGATGCATAGCCTGCTTTTGTATCTGCTGTTGTACCTTACTTGTTTATCCTAAACTGCTTAGTATAGGTTGGTTAGTGATCCATCAGTGACCCCCACCTTGTCCTTGTTGCCCCTGCTTCATCATCAAAGACCCGATCAACGGGGTCGAAGACCAGGCCCCGGCACCGCACATCACTTTCCCCTTAGTTGCTCGACACTACTGGGTTACTATCGAGTGCCAAGGGTGAGACCTCTTCAGCACTTCTGATGTTAACCCTGTAGTGTAGCTATTCGGTCGTGGTCATCGAGGGTGATTTCCTCCTTAACCACTTCCGATACAACTCTGTCGTGCAACCCCTCAAGTGTGAACCTCGGGGGTGATTCCTCTTACATTCACTTTGATGATTACATCGAGTGGAATTCACTGGGGGTGATTCCTCGGGTTTTCCCCTTGATGTTTGGACACACAGTTACTATGGTTACTATGACTTTACACTGAACCATGTTACTAAAGACGGGTCGACCCTGAGGGGTACCCGCGCGAGCTTAATTGTGAGTGATGTGGAGACGGGTTAACCTGGAGGATGCCCGCGAGATAATTACGAGGCGTGGCCCTGGCATTCCTAGCCCTTGCCGCAAGTCCTCGAGACGGGGCAACGGGGTCACATCTTTCGTGAGTCTCTGCTTGTTACCGCGCGTTCCTAATCCACTACGATTTGGATATTTGATCCGAGGGGCCTCTGGCCTGATAGCACTAACCATCACGTGGGCATAGTATGGGCGTTCTGCGTCGTATACATCAGTCGAAGCTTAATAGACGTCAGCGACTGAGCGGCGCGCGCCGGGTTGGACTGCGTAAGCACCTGCCTTGTTGAAGGAGGTAGCTAGGTCTGCTCACCGGCCGCGTACGCAACGTGCAGGAGTTCCCGCGGAGATGGCCCATGACCCCTGGGGGCATAGGTTTAGTCCGGCGTGCTGACCTCTCTATTAAGCCTAGGTCGGGTTGCAGCGTATTGTTTGGCCGAGGCCGGGCATGACCCAGGAAAGTGTGTCCGGCCGGAGTTAATCGAGCGTGGTGGGTAAGTTGGTGCACCCCTGCAGGGAAGAAAACATCTATCGATAACCTTTCCTACGGTAACAGACACTTGGAGTTGTATCCCGATCGATACAACTAGAACTGGATGGTGATGAGAATTGGATTGTGATGATAACTGGATAGTATGGCTCTGGGATTGCTTTCTCGCAGGGAGTCGAGAAAGGATCTCTGGACGAGGTTGATAACACTACTACTTTACTTTATGCTACTCTACTCCCTCCTGTTGCTGCAAGATGGTGATTTTCTAGAAGATGCTAGTCTTCGATAGGACTAGGCCTTCTCTCTATTCTGGCATTTCTGCAGCCCAGTCCACATATACAACCTTCCTTTGATAATGTTGCATATGTAGTGTAGATCCTTGCTTGCGAGTACTTTGGATGAGTACTCACGGTTGCTTTGCTCCCCCCCCTTTTCCCCCTTTCTTCTTCTTTTCCGGTTGATGCAACCAGATGTCGGAGCCCAGGAGCCAGATGCCACCGCCGATGCATACTACTACGTGGAGACCACCGACGACCAGGAGTAGTTAGGAGGCTCCCAGGCAGGAGGCCTTGCTTTTTCGATCATTGCTGCTTTTGTGCTAGCCTTCTTAAGACAAACTTGTCTAACTTATGTCTGTACTCAGATATTGTGGCTTCCGCTGACTCTTGTGTATTCGAGCTTATGTATTCGAGCCCTCGAGGCCCCTGGCTTGTAAATTAAAGCTTGTATTATTTTAATTTGTGTCTAGAGTTGTGTTGTGGTATCTTCCCGTGAGTCCTTGATCTTGATCGTACACATTTGCGTGTATGATTAGTGTACGATTGAATCGAGGGCGTCACATCAAGGTTGGGGGCGGTTTGTTATGAGCAGCAGTGCAAATGGCCCGTTGGGCGCCGGAATATAATTGCTCTATAAGAGTATAGGCAGCCTTTAGCTTCTTCTGCATATCAGAGCCCAGGTGTGTAATGCGGGATCCTACGTCGAACATATTGATAAACCGGCAGTTTATGGGATAATACATATTGAAGCTTATCATAAAGGTACTTACCAAATACAGCAGTGGTCATGGCATTGATTTGCCGCTTCAAGCTAGTCAATTCTTCTGCTATCGGTTTAAGAGCTGTTTCAGTGTCCTCCGCCCGTTTTAGCAGAGCTGCTTTTTCAGTATCCCATCCTGCTCGTTCACTTTTGAAGCTTTCCTTCAGTTGTTCCATAGTAGTTAAAGCGCCAGTCAGCTCCTCTTTAGCCTTGGAGGTTTCAGCTTGCTGGGACTTAATATTTTCCTAAAGGTCGGCGATTTGAGATTCTTTTTGGCTCAGATCAGCCTGCAAGCGACATTTAATAAGTCAGTAGTTCATGTTGAAAGTCCCAAGCACATAACAGGTTATACACTTGGCACTTGGGGGCTAATGCACATGGCTTTTCTCAACTGACATTTTAAGTCCCAAGCACATAACAAGTTATACTCTTGGCACTTGGGGGCTAATGTATATTTGCTCAAGACAAAATTATGGATTTTTCTTCATCAACCGGTTTACAAAGATGGTTATCAAGAGTTTTGGAAGCTTCATGACAGGAAGGTACCGATTCATCCTAAAAGTATAAACCGATCCCTTGGGGGCTATGCAGGCAAAATTTGAAGTATTACGAAGTCCCGGTTCATTTTTATATCATAAACCGGCCCTTGGGGGCTGCTGGAGTTGATAGTCGAAATTGAACAAGAGAAACAATTATGAAGAGTTAAATAGTGTTTACCTCATATCGCTCCTTCATCAGGCCTACTAAACCGGCTTCATAGTCGCGACTGGTATAAGGCGGTTCAAGAAACCAGAATGAATCTCTTGAGCATTGAGGTGGGCATAGCTGGATAAATCCGTTTTCCACTTGCCCTTGTCCATAGCAGAAAACTCTTCCTTGGCACTATGCTTTGATAAAGCGATAGGATTGCCAGGGGTGGTGTGGCCGACGCGAGTAATAATGACGTCGTCTGATTGTTCCTCAACGGCTTTGGCCGGGCTTAGCGGTTTATCTGCGGCTTTGGCTGGGCTTGGCGGGTCAGTAGCACGGCCGGTGGGATCCTCTTCCATCGGTTCAGCAAAGGTATCATGGTATTCTGGTGGCGAATCATCATGTATGTCATCAGCGTTCGGCTCAAACTGTTCTGGGTTATCTTCAGCCGGGTTATCGTCCGCTGGTTTATTCAGTTTGGCCTTTTTTCTGGGCCTGGCATTGGCTCTAAAAGGAAAAGATGTAAAGGTTAGTATAACATGCAAGTATAAAGCGTCAAAAGGTTAAGTTTAAAGTGTTTACCCAGGAACAGTCTTAAGAGGAGGGAGCTGTGTGGCCGTTGACTCGCCAGATGATGAATGAGGCGTTCCCTGATAATTTGAATCAGACGGATTAAGAGGTTGTTGGAAATAACCTGCCGTGGGATAAGAAGTATCAGAAGTATGTGAGACCTTAGATCGACGTTTCAGAACCGGAGTGTTCGATAAACCGGCTGAAGTGACCACTTGGCCGCTGTGCCGGGTTGTGCGGCGAGCTTTGTGTTGCTGCTTCTTCAAAAGAAAGTTTGGGTCCAAGTGAGCTAGGGGGTGAGAAAATCTTACTTTCCGTTTTGCTTGATGGATTTTCTGTGTTGGCAGAGGATCTGAACTGGAGGAAAGAATAATTACCTCTGCGTCATCGGCTTGGCTGCCTTCAGCATCATCCTGATAATAGTCATTGTCAATGAGGTGTACGAAAAATGAACCAAGAGAGTCAAGTTGTACCTCTGAGTCCGGATTATCCAGGTCATCATCAACGTTCGGTTCAGAGGGTTCAGCGTTTTTCTTCTTGGCAGGTTTTTTTAGTAACCTTGGTCTTGGGGCGAGGCGTCTTGGCCGGTTTGTCCTGTGGTTTCTTCTTCCAGAATGGATCACCACCCTGTCAAAAATTGACAAAATTTAGAGGGGATATTTAAAAGGATCGAATTAAAGCAGGAGCTATATGATTCTTACAGCTGGCGGTTTATTGGAAGCACAGAAGGGATTCAGCCCTGTTTTGCTGCAGATAGCCACCGATTCATCCAATATCTTCTTAACAGCTTCAGTAATTTCATTTTTTGTTAGCTGAATGTCAATATGTCGTTGAGGATCTTTCAAGCCCCCTGTGTACTCACACATTAGACCGGGGCGTCGACTTAAAGGCAGAATGCTCCAGGCGATCCAGCAACGAACAAAATTGACGCCTGTTAAATCGTTTGCAACGAAGGCCCAAAGCTTTGAAAGTTGTGGTGCATAGTTGGATCGTTCCTTGGCGCTAAGACGTTGGGGAAATGGATGTGTGTTGCTAAGCCGATGAGGACGATAACCCGGCAAAGGATTTTCATCAGTTGGAGATGTATCTCGGCAGTAAAACCAAGTCTGATTCCAGTCCTTGGGGTGACTGTGATGCTTAGCATGAGGGAAGTTGACGTCTTTCCTTTTCTGAATTGCCATCCCGCCAAGTTTAGTATTGGGTTCGTCTGTAAATTCTGTACAATGGTTCAAGTAGAAGAAATCCCTAAACAGTTCAACCGTGGGCTCTTCTTGAAGATAAGCCTCACAAAATACTTGGAAATTGAAAATATTGGACACGGAGTTTGGTCCAATGTCTTGAGGATGGAGTTGGAAGCTAGCAAGCACATCTCAGAATTTTTTTGATCCGGGAGGGCTAAACCCTCGGCCCAGATGGTCAACAAACACAATCACTTCTCCGTCCTTAGGCTCAGGAGAATTTTTCGGGCCAGGGACCCTCCAGTGGATGGCCTCCTTTTTTGCTAAAGCGCCCATGTTGACTAAGCAGTTCAACTGTTCCTCGGTAACCCGGGACAGAACCCAATTACATGAGTAAAATTGCTTGGCCATTTCAAGGAAAAGCTGAAAGAAAAGATTAAATGCCGGTTTATGATTTATGACTGACAAGTATAAAGCATCACAAGATCAAAGGAAAAGACGTTGAGGCATATACACATGTTAAACCGGAGTCTGACACTGGAAGGGTTACAAAGATAAACAAATCGGCGGTTTAAGAGGGGACTAATGGTACCTGCCGGATTATCATTTTCTAAAAACTAAACCTCCTATGCTGGTAAGGAAGGTATAGATCTGAAATAACTAAGTGATGGAGAAACAATTTCCACAAATTGGTATTACAAATCTGGATCTATCATGTGTCAGAAAATGAAAAATTATTCAAGGTTAAATATTCTGGTACTTGAACAGTCGAAGGATTCAGATGGGATTTTCTACTTAAATAAGATGCATTAGTAGAAAGGAAGGATCATGGAGATTTCTATCCGGAATAAGCATCAAAGTTTAGATCAAGAACTATCAGGCAGAGATGCACAAGGACGAACACCGACGAACTCCAATGAACACTGAAACCCTAATGACAGATCTAGGGTGGAAGGAAAGAGGACTTACCAATGTCACAGGAGAAGCGGAGAGGCGCCGCAGTTCTCTGGTTCTATCAGGATGATGCAGCGGCCGTTGTTGGGGTAGAAGTGAAGGACGACGGCGGCGGCAGAGCTCGAGCGCTAGGTCGACGCAAGGAAGGGGACGATGCGAAGAGGCACGAGGGGGAAAGATGAAAATGACCCTCGGCCTTATTTATAAGGTGAAGGGATAAGTGACAGGCGCGAAAATCGAGGAGCCCAAAAATTGGATATGTGACAGAGCTGTCGCCTCGATTGTCGGAGGCTCATTAATGAAGGTGTGGTATATATGCAATTTTTCATAACAGGTGACATCATGGCGGTTTACTATAATCCTGGAAGATGACGCCATGGAGGATTACAAGATTTACGTGAAGGTATTGAAGGAGGAATTTTTCTTAAAATGTTGAAGATTGACATGAATAGGTTCAAATCAATCTGGGGCCTAATGTTGGGGATATTACTACTCAGTATAAACCGGCCAGGAGGGGCCGGGTTATACCCATAACAAGTTATTCATATGGAAGCCCATGAAGACAAAGGGATATGACGCTTTATGGAGCAGATCTAACATAAAGGCCCAGGGCCCAACGGCGGATTAGGACCCGTAGACATAAACCGCCATATGATATGTAACTTGTATTGTAAGATAGGGAAGGGTAGAAACCGAGCCGGCCACGTTTATGAGCCGTCCGGAATTCTGTGAACCACCGGGCGTCAACTTGTGTATATAAAGGGACGACCCGGCGGCGGTTTAAGGACAAACAACAACAACTCGAGAGCTAGGCAAAGCGGATTCGCTCCCTGTTCATCGAAACCCTAGCAATTCCATCACAACCGGAGTAGGCTTTTACCTTCACCGTAAGGGGCCGAACCAGTATAAATCCTTGCGTCCCTTGTTCCGCTTTAACCCCTCTAAGCTACTACATTGCGATGGCTCCACGACTAAGTCCTTACGCTAGGACATCTGGTTGTGAAAAAACCACGACACTTTCTGATCGATCTATTCAAGAGTCCATAGTAAAATAACACGAAGCTATTCTTTCCGTTCGATCTATCTTAGAGTTCATACTAGAATAACACCTTAAGACACAAATCAACCAAAACCCTAATGTCACCTAGATACTCCAATGTCACCTCAAGTATCCGCGGGCAGGATTATACGATATGCATCACACAATCTCAGATTCATCTATTCAACCAACACAAAGAACTTCAAAGAGTGCCCCAAAGTTTCTACCGGAGAGTCAAGACGAAAGCGTGTGCCAACACCTATGCATAAGTTCATGAGGTCACGGAACTCGCAAGTTAATCACCAAAACATACATCAAGTGGATCACGTGAATATCCCATTGTCACCATAGATTAGCACATGCAAGACTGATACGTCTCCAACGTATCTATAATTTTTGATTGTTCCATGCTATTATATTATCTGTTTTGGATGTTAATGGGCTTTATTTTACACTTTTATATTATTTTGGGGACTAATATATTAACCCAAGGCCCAGTGCAAATTGTTTTTTCCTATTTCAGTGTTTCGCAGAAAAGGAGTATCAAACGGAGTCCAAACGGAATGAAACCTTCAAGAGCGTGATTTTTGGAACAAACGTGATCCAGAGGACTTGGAGTGGACGTCAAGAAACAGACGAGGAGTCCACGAGGTAGGGGGCGCGCCCTCCCTCTCGTGGGCCCCTCATGGATCAACCGACCTACTTCTTCCTCCTATATATGTTCACATACCCCGACAACATCCAGAAGCACCACGAAACCCTATTCTCACTGCCGCAACCTTATGTACCCAAGAGATCCCATCTTGGGGCCTTTTCCGGAGCTCCGCCGGAGGGGGCATCGATCACAGAGGGCCTCTACATCAACTCCATGGCCCCTCCGATGATGTGTGAGTAGTTTACTTCAGACCTTCGGGTCCATAGTTATTAGCTAGATGGCTTCTTCTTTCTCTTTGAATATCAATGCAAAGTTCTCCTCGATCTTCTTGGAGATCTATTCGATGTAACTCTTTTTGCGGTGTGTTTGTCGAGATCCGATGAATTGTGGGTTTATGATCAAGTCTATCTATGAACAATATTTGATTCTTCTCTGAAATCTTTTTATGCATGACTGGTTATCTTTGCAAGTCTCTTCGAATTATCAGTTTGGTTTGGCCTACTAGATTGATCTTTCTTGCAATGGGAGAAGTGCTTAGCTTTGGGTTCAATCTTGCGGTGCTCGATCCCAGTGACAGAAAGGGAAACGACACGTATTGTATTGTTGCCATCGAGGATAAAAAGATGGGGTTTATATCATATTGCTTGCATTTATCCCTCTACATCATGTCATCTTACCTAATGCGTTACTCTGTTCTTATGAAATTAATGCTCTAGATGCATGCTCGATAGAGGTCGATGTGTGGAGTAATAGTAGTAGATGCAGGTAGGAGTCGGTCTACTTGTCACGGACGTGATGCCTATATACATGATCATGCCTAGATATTCTCATAATTATTCGTTTTTCTATCAATTGCTCGACATTAATTTGTTCACCCACCGTAATACTTATGCTATCTTGAGAGAAGCCACTAGTGAAACCTATGCCCCCCGGGTCTATTTTCCATCATATAAGTTTCCAATCTATTTTACTTTGCAATCTTTACGTTCAATCTATATCATAAAAATACCAAAAATATTTATCTTATCATTATTATCTCTATCAGATCTCACTCTCGTAAGTGACCGTGAAGGGATTGACGACCCCTTTATCGCGTTGGTTGCGAGGTTCTTATTTGTTTGTGTAGGTATGAGGGACTTGCGTGTGGCCTCCTACTGGATTGATACCTTGGTTCTCAAAAACTGAGGGAAATACTTACGCTACTTTGCTGCATCACCCTTTCCTCTTCAAGGGAAAACCAACGTAGTGCTCAATAGGTAGCAAGAAGGATTTCTGGCGCCGTTGCCTGGGAGTCACGCACAAGTCAAGACATACCAAGTACCCATCACAAACTCTTATCCCTCACATTATATTATTTGCCATTTGCCTCTTGTTTTCCTCTCCCCCACTTCACCCTTGCCATTTTATTCACCCTCCTTTTCCGTTCCCCTTCTCTTTTCTAGTCCGTCTCTTTTTGCTCGTTTCTTGTTTGCTCGTGTGTTGGATTGCTTGCTCGTCACGATGGCTCAAGATAATACTAAATTGTGTGACTTTTCCAATACCAACAATAATGATTTTATTAGCACTCCGATTGCTCCTCTTACCGATGCCGAATCTTGTGAAATTAATGCTGCCTTGTTGAATCTTGTCATGAAAGATCCGTTTTCCGGCCTTCCTAGTGAAGATGCCGCTAGCCATATAAACAACTTTGTTGATTTGTGTGATATGCAAAAGAAGAAAGATGTGGATAATGATATTGTTAAACTGAAGCTATCCCCATTTTCTCTTAGAGGTCGTGCTAAAACTTGGTTTTCGTCTTTGCCTAAGAATAGTATCGATTCATGGAACAAGTGCAAAGATGCTTTTATCTCTAAGTATTTTCCTCCCGCTAAGATCATCACTCATAGAAACGATATTATGAATTTTAAGCAACTTGATCATGAACATGTTGCACAAGCTTGGGAGAGGATGAAATTACTGATACGTAATTGCCCTACACATGGTTTGAATATTTGGATGATTATACAAAAATTTTATGCCGGATTGAACTTTGCTTCTAGAAATCTTTTAGATTCGGCCGCAGGAGTCACTTTTATGGAAATCACTTTAAGAGAAGCTACTAAACTCCTAGATAATATTATGGTTAATTATTCTCAATGGCATACTGAAAGATCTACTAATAAAAAGGTGCATGCTATAGAAGAAATCAATGTTTTGAGTGGAAAGATGGATGAACTTATGAAATTGTTTGCTAATAAAAGTGTTTCTTCTGATCCTAATGATATGCCTTTGTCTACTTTGATTGAGAATAATAATGAATCTATGGATGTGAATTTTGTTGGTAGGAACAATTTTGGTAATAACGCGTATAAAGGTAATTTTAATCCTAGGCCGTTTCCTAGTAATTCCTCTAATAATTATGGTAATTCCTACAACAATTCTTATGGAAATTATAATAAGATGCCCTCTGATTTTGAATCTAATATTAAAGAGTTTATTAGTTCGTAAAAGAGTTTCAATGCTTTGATTGAAGAAAAATTGTCTAAGATTGATGAGTTGGCTAGGAACGTGGATAGAATTTCTCTTGATGTTGATTCTTTGAAACTTATATCTATTCCACCCAAGCATGATATCAATGAGTCTCTCAAATCTATGAGAATTTCCATTGATGAGTGCAAAGAAAGAACCGCTAGGATGCGTGCTAAAAAAGATTGCTTTGTGAAAGCGTGTTCTTCTAGTTTCCATGATAATAATGATGAAGATCTAAAAGTTATTGATGTGTCCCCAGTTAAATCTTTGTTTTGAAATATGAATCTTGATAATTATGGGACTGGAGATGAGTCAACTTTAGTTATAAGGCGTCCCAATGATTCGGAGTTTTTAGATCTTGATGCAAAAATTGATAAAAGTGGGATGAAAGATCGAGGTTAAAACTTTATATAGCAATGAACCCACTATCTTGGATTTCAAGAAATTTAATTATGATAATTGCTCTTTGATAGATTGTATTTTCTTGTTGCAATTCATGCTAAATTCTCCGCATGCTTATAGTCAAAATAAAGCTTTTACTAAACATATCGTTGATGCTTTAATGCAATCTTATGAAAAAAAAAGCTTGAATTGAAAGTTTGTATCCCTAGAAAACTTCATGATGAGTGGGAACCTACAATTAAAATTAATATTAAAGATCATGAATGCTTTGCTTTATGTGATTTGGGTGCTAGTGTTTCCACGATTCCTAAAACTTTGTGTGACGTGCTAGGTTTTCGTGAATTTGATGATTGTTCTTTAAAGTCGCATCTTGCGGATTCCACCATTAAGAAACCTATGGGAAGAATTAATGATGTTCTTATTGTTGCAAATAGGAATTATGTGCCCATAGATTTCGTTGTCCTTGATATAGATTGCAATCCTACATCTCCTATTATTCTTGGTAGACCTTTCTTTAGAACGATTGGTGCAATTATTGATATGAAGAAAGGGAATATTAGATTCCAATTTCCGTTAAGGAAGGGCATGGAACACTTTCCTAGAAAAAAAATTAAATTAACTTATGAATCTATTATGAGAGCCACTTATGGATTGCATACCAAAGATGATAATACCTAGATCTATCCTTGCTTTTATGCCTAGCTAGGGGCGTTAAACGATAGCGCTTGTTGGGAGGCAACCCAATTTTATTTTTGTTTCTTGCTTTTTAATTCTGTTTAGTAATAAATAATTCATATAGCCTCTGTTTATATGTGGTTTTATGCTTTTAATTAGTGTTTGTGCCAAGTAGAACCTTTGGGAAGACTTGGGGAAAGTCTTTGCGATCTTGCTGTAAAAAACAGAAACTTTAGCGCTCACGAGATTTGCTGACATTTTTACTGCAGAGTGCTATTTAGTTAATTCTTTTTTAAGATGATTAATAGATAAATTCCTCACGTCCAGAAATTTATTTTAGAATTTTTGGGCTTCCAGAAGTATTCGAAACCTTCAGATTACTACAGACTGTTCTGTTTTTGACAGATTCTTTTTTTCGTGTGTTGTTTGCTTATTTTGATGAATCTATGGCTAGTAATAGAGTTTATGAACCATAGAAAAGTTGGAATACAGTATGTTTAACACCAATATAAATAAAGAATTAGTTAATTACAGTACCTTGAAGTGGTGGTTTGTTTTCTTTTACTAATGGAGCTCACGAGATTTTCTTTTAAGTTTTGTGTTGTGAAGTTTTCAAGTTTTGGGTAAAGATTTGATGGATTATGGAACAAGGAGTGGCAAGAGCCTAAGCTTGGGGATTCCCAAGTCACCCCAAGGACAACCAAAAGCCTAAGCTTGGGGGTGCCCCGGGAGGCATCCCCTCTTTCATCTTCGTCCATCGGTAACTTTACTTGGAGCTATATTTTTATTCGCCACATGATATGTGTTTTGCTTGGAGCGTCTTGTATGATTTGAGTCTTTGCTTTTTAGTTTACCACAATCATCCTTGCTGTACACAACTTTTGGTAGAGACACACATGAATTGGAATTTATTAGAATACTCTATGTGCTTCACTTATATCTTTTGAGTTGAATAATTTTTGCTCTAATACTTCGCTTATATCTTTTAGAGCACGGCGGTGGTTCTATCTTATAGAAATAATTGATCTCTCATGTTTCACTTATATCATTTTGAGAGTCCTTTAGAACAGCATGGTAATTTAGTTTGGTTATAAATTTTAAATGCTAAGAGAAGTTGGATGCTTGATAGTTGTTTTGAGATATAAAGGTGGTAATGTTAGAGGTGTGCTAGTTGAGTAATTGTGAAATTGATGAATACTTGTGTTGAAGTTGGCAAGTCCCGTAGCATGCACGTATGGTAAACGTTGTGTGACAAATTTGAAGTATGGGGTGTTCTTTGATTGCTTTCCTTATGAGTGGCGGCCGGGGACGAGCGATGGTATTTTCCTACCAATCTACCCCCCTAGGAGCATGCACGTAGTGCTTGGTTTTGATGACTTGTAGATTTTTGCAATAAGTATGTGAGTTCTTTATGACTAATGTTGAGTCCATGGATTATACGCACTCTCACCCTTCCATCATTGCTAGCCTCTTCGGTACCGTGCATTGCCCTTTCTCACCTTGAGAGTTGGTGCAAACTTCGCCGGTGCATCCAAACCCCGTGATATGATATGCTCTATCACACATAAGCCTCCTTATATCTTCCTCAAAACAGCCACCATACCTACCTATTATGGCATTTCCATAGCCATTCCGAGATATATTTCCATGCAACTTTCCACCATTACATTTATTATGACACGCATCATCATTGTCATATTGCTTTGCATGATCATGTAGTTGACATCGTAGTTGTGGCAAAGCCACCATGCTTAATTTTTCATACATGTCACTCTTGATTCATCGCAATCCCGGTACACCGCCGGAGGCATTCACATAGAGTCATATTTTGTTCTAAGTATCGAGTTGTAATTCTTGAGTTGTAAGTAAATAAAAGTGTGATGATCATCATTATAGCATTGTCCCATGTGAGGAAAGGATGATGGAGACTATGATTCCCCCACAAGTCGGGATGAGACTCCGGACGAAAAAAGGCCATAAAAAGGCCCAAACAAAAAAAGAGAGAAAAAGAGAGAAGGGACAATGTTACTATCCTTTTTCCACACTTGTGCTTCAAAGTAGCACCATGATCTTCATGATAGAGAGTCTCTTATTTTGTCACTTTCATATACTAGTGGGAATTTTTCATTATAGAACTTGGCTTGTATATTCCAATGATGGCCTTCCTCAAATGCCCTAAGTCTTCGTGAGCAAGCAAGTTGGATGCACTCCCACTTAGTTTCTTTGATGAGCTTTCATATATCTATAGCTCTAGTGCATCCGTTGCATGGCAATCCCTACTCCTTGCATTGACATAAATCGGTGGGCATCTCCATAGCCCATTGATTAGCTGCGTCAATGTGAGACTTTTCCTCCTTTTTGTCTTCTCACACAACCTCAATCATCATATTCTATTCCACCCATAGTGCTATGTCCATGGCTCGCGCTCATATATTGCGTAAAAGTTGAAAGAGTTTGAAAAGGCTAAGTATGAAACAATTGCTTGGCTTGTCATCGGGGTTGTGCATGATGAGAGCATTTTGTGTGACAAAAATGAAGCATGGCCAAACTATATGATTTTGTAGGGATAAGTTTTCTTTGGCTATGTTATTTTGATAAGACATAATTGCTTGATTAGCATACTTGGAGTATTACTATTTTTATGTCAACAATAAACTTTTATCTTGAATCTTTCGGATCTGAACATTCATGCCACAATAGAGAAAAATACATTGAAGAACATGCTAGAAAGCATTCCACATCAAAAATTCTGTTTTTATTACCTACTCGAGGATGAGCAGGAAATTAAGCTTGGGGATGCTTGATGCATCTCCAACGTATCTATAATTTTTGATTGTTCCATGCTATTATATTATCTATTTTAATGGGCTTTATTTTACACTTTTATATTATTTTTGGGACTAACCTATTAACCCAAGGCCCAGTGCAAATTGCTGTTTTTTTGCCTATTTCAGTATTTCACAGAAAAGGAATATCAAACGTAGTCCAAACGGAATGAAACCTTCGGAAGCGTGATTTTTGGAACAAACATGATCCAGAGGACTTGGAGTGGACGTCAAGAAACAGACGAGGAGTCCACGAGACAGGGGGTGCGCCCTCCCCCCTCGTGGCTCAATCGACCTACTTCTTCCTCCTATATATGTTCACATACCCCGAAAACATCCAGGAGCACCACGAAACCCTATTTCCACCCCCACAACCTTCTGTACCCAAGAGATCCCATCTTGGGTCCTTTTCCGGAGCTCCGCCGAAGGGGACATCGATCACGGAGGGCCTCTACATCAACTCCATGGCCCCTCCGATGATGTGTGAGTAGTTTACTTTAGACCTTCGGGTCCATAGTTATTAGCTAGATGGCTTCTTCTCTCTCTTTGAATCTCATTACAAAGTTCTCCTCGATCTTCTTGGAGATCTATTCGATGTAACTCTTTTTGCGGTGTGTTTGTCGAGATCCGATGAATTGTGGGTTTATGATCAAGTCTATCTATGAACAATATTTGATTCTTCTCTGAAATCTTTTATGCATGATTGGTTATCTTTGCAAGTCTCTTCAAATTATCAGTTTGGTTTGGCCTACTAGATTGATCTTTCTTGCAATGGGAGAAGTGCTTAGCTTTGGGTTCAATCTTGCGGTGCTCGATCCCAGTGACAGAAAGGGAAACGACACGTATTGTATTGTTGCCATCAAGGATAAAAAGATGTGGTTTATATCATATTGCTTGAGTTTATCCCTTGTAACATCCCAATGCAATTTGGAATGTTATACACTAGATCATCATGCATATCATATTTTCATGCATTTTGGTTGATCCTAGAAATTTCACGCAACTCAAGGACCCACGGAGAGAGTTGGAGATTTCGTTATTTTCATATTTGAGTTCTCTCAAATTTTGGAAAAGAGGATCATTTGATTTATTTATTTCATCTTCAATTATTTTTCCAATATCAAAAAAAATGAGAGAGGGAATAATATGACTTTCCCAAAGTTAGGAAAAATGAAGATTTAATGAATAAATCAAATTTTGGTTTTGCCGGAGTTTTGTTTGCTTTTTTTTGGATAGGGAAAAATGCGCGTTTTCAAAAAAATTGCATTTTAGGCCCGGAGATAAGTTCATTTTGTTCGACTCATTTTTAGGAGTCGGGAAAATTTACTTTAGATTTTTCAGAGTTCGTTTAGATAGTTTTTCTTTTGTTTTTCTGCGCGCGAAACCGATTTAAAAAAAAGGAGCAGCTCCCGCGCGCCAGGCCAGCCGGGCCAAGGCCCAGCCAGCCGCCACCGCCCCCAGCCCCTCGCGCGAAGCCGAGTCCCAGCGGGACTCTAGGCCGCCCCCCTTTGCCCCTTGGCCAAGTCACACCCCCCTCCTATTGCTTGCCCCCTCCCCCAAGAACCCCCCCCACCTATATAAATACCCCCATAACCCCCCCTCTCTCCCCACACCACCCCAAGCCCCAAGCCGCCGCCGCCTATAGCCGCCTTAGCCGCGCCGCCGCCGCCGGAGCCCCTCGCCGGAGCAGCCCCGCGCCGCGCCTCTTTTTCTTTCCCCGGTTCGGTTTTTCTTAAAAGAACCGTTCCGTTTCTTTTCCGTTTTCTTTCCGGTTTTTCTTTTCGGTTTCTTTTCCGAAAACCCTAGATCGGTTTTCGTTCTTCTTTCGGACCGTTCGTCTCAACGAACGTGATCACCGATTATTCCCGGTTAACGAACGTCGTTCGTTTAACCGTTCGTCTCTTTCTTTTCGTCGGATTTATTCCGCGATCGTGATCTCAGATCCGATCTTCGTTCTAGTCTTTCTTCTCGCTCGTTTATCGGAATCAGGTGATTCAAGCGCCTGGAGTTTCGTTTCGAAACCGCCGTTCCGTCTAATCAACTTGAACAAGTTTGCTACAGTAAAATTTGACCTAGTTTCAACTTGCTAGAACCGAGTTGTTTTCTTCCGCCGTTTGTTTTTCCGTCGTCTGTTCGGTTCTTTCTTTCTTTGCAACCGGAGTTCTTAAGTTGAACTTTCTGGTTCGTTCTCTTGTTCGAGTTTTACCTGTGCATTAGATGAGTACTTATTGTGTGCTTGTTGTTTGTCTGCGATAGATCACCCGGATTGCGCCGCTTGTTACTTCGAAACCCTAGGTCTCGCGGATCATCAGCAAGGCAAGTAACACTTTGATCATACCTTTTCTACAACCCATGTTTTATTGCATTAGATCAATCCTCTCACATTGCATGATTAGGATCTAATTAAATTGTGGGATGGGAAGTAGATGAGGTAGTACCTATTACCTGTATTATTATGAAACCTTTGGGAGTTACTTCTACGTTTGCTTATTATGCCATGCTATGCTAGTAGACGTGGATTGGGTGAGTGTATCCATGACAGATGTGAGTTTGTTAATTAATGGTTTACTTAAGGTGGCAACTAAACACACATCTGGGTGGATTGAGGCACCTGAGTCTATCAGGACTTGCCTGTTTTTTTTCGGACCGCCACCCAGGCTCAAAGGGATCATAAGATTATTCATGCTAGAAACTTCCGTGTGCAGCCACAAGCTTATGGGCTCTAGCATAGTTGATTAAGTCGTGCGAACTCTTACGGTAGACTAGCAGATGTAGGGGAAAGTAGGTGTAACGTCTACCCATCGTAAGGTGCTAGCGCTTCTGAAAGACTATGTCTCGGTCATCCGTTTCTCAAACACCATGTAGTGCGAGAATCCCAACGGAGGAGATCGAGTCTTGTGGGGAAAAGTGCGCAAACCTCTGCAGAGTGTAACAAACTAATCATGATTAGCCGTGGTCCCCGTTATGACAACTTGAGTATCTAGTACTTGGAATATCATGTGAATCTCAACATGTTACTCTAATTAATATTAATGGGTTTTAATTACTTATTGGATCGGAATGGCTGTCAACCATTCTCGATGTTTAACAACTACCATGGATAGTTAAATAAATTTATTCTTTGCAGTAGGGGAAAAACTGGCTTTACGCAAAAACTGTAACCATAGAGCTTTCCACCAGCCATATATGCATGTAGTATAGCTGTTTCATTCCATTACTCTCTATGTGTTACATTGCCAGCATATTCCATGTGCTGACCCGTTTTCGGGCTGCAACTTTTCATGTTGCAGACTTTTCAGACGACGAGTAAGGTGCATTTAGGTCGTGGTCCTATACTCAGTGATGCCGTTGGAGTTGATGGACCCATTTATCTTCCGAGTCTTCCGCTGTTATCGTTATTAGATGGCCTTAAGCCATATTTATTGTAATAAGTTCTCTTTGAGACAACGATGTAATAAGTGTGTGATTGCCACTCTGCTATAAATCCTTCGATGTACTGTGTGGTGTCAGCATTACTGATCCAGGGATGACACCGGAGCACAGTAGACTTGATCCATTCGGGTCGGGTCGCTACAGAGATGGTATCAGAGCACACGCTGACTGTAGGACACGACCACTAAGTTAAAGCCATAGATCACCATTCTCTTCTCATTTTCTAACTCCTCATCTTTTCTACTCCTTTTAGGATGACGAACGCGAAGATTAAGTACGCTCAACCGGATGAAGGCACACCATTTGGATTTCACCTGAAGGAAGTCACCAAGTACTGAACATTGGATTACCAAGCTTCACGGGAACCTTCAACGCCACTCTGCCTGAAGAGGAGCGCTGGAAGATTCAAGCTCACGTTCCGGGAAGGACATTCGCGCCAATTACGAAGCCCATAGATAGTGTTTTCAATGCACCAACCTGGAGTCTGGGAAGGAGCATGGCAGCTCATATCACCATGGGACGCATTGGAGAAGTTTATCAAGAAGACCTCAAGGACACTATCTACCAGATTTGCGGACGCCGAAGATGAACAATGGGAGTTAGTCAGCACCAAGAAGGATAGATCCATTGCATCTTTCATCCAGGAGTTAAACCAGCACATTCGACGCCACGAGAACCAGATGCGCAATGATATGATAGAGTTGAAGAATGTGAAGGCAAGGATCATCGAGCTAGAAGGAGAACTGAAGTCTACACGCAAGGACTACATGGACGAGATCGTAGCTCTAGCAAGACACAATGGCGATCTTAAGCAGGAGATTGAAGAACTCAAGAGGAAGTTAGCATCCAAGGAGGAAGACGAGTACGTCGCATGTCCAGACAACTACATCATCATCGACGACACCGATTCGGATCCAAGTGAACCCGACTTTGAAGACGAAGCTGGAGCAGATATCATGGAGTCTTCCACCGGTTCAAATTTCTAGATGACCACCAGATAGTAGTAGTATTCCCCCATGTAAACACAATAGTTCGAGCACTTTTGCGATAGTTAGACCGTTTGTAAGCCCTTGTTTGATTGAATGAAGTGATTTTGTGTGCATTTGCTCATGTGCATTGGGGTAGTGTTTTCCCTTTAGACCTCACTCTATTCTTAATTCTCGTCTTTTCTAAACCCTCAGATGCCTCCGAAACATGACAATGGATTCCCACCGGAGCTCACTCAGTTGATCCAGCAGCAGAATCAATTGATGCAGATGTTAGTCCAGAACCAGCAGAACAACAACAACAACCCACCACCACCACCACCACATGTTGACCACTTAGCCCGTTTCCTTAGGCTGAATCCGCCGGTGTTTTCCAGTAGCACCGGGCCAATAGTAGCAGACGATTGGCTCCGCAAGATAGGAAGGGAGTTGACCACTGCAGGATGCACGGATGGTGAGAAAGTGAAGTTTGCCGCTCACCAGCTTGACGGACCCGCGGCAGCATGGTGGGAGAATTTCACAGCCACTTACCCAGTTGACACTGTCACATGGGATCAGTTTCAGCAAGCTTTCCGCACTGCCCATGTTTCAGCAGGAGCTATGGCCATGAAGAAGCGTGAGTTTCGCAACTTACGCCAAGGAGGAAGGACAGTTGGCCAGTACGTTGACGACTTCAGCAAGTTAGCATCTTATGCCCTAGATGACGTTGCTACGGATGCAGCTAAGCAGGAGAAGTTTCTGGAAGGACTGAATGATGAACTAAGCATGCAATTGATGGTAGCAAGTTTCAACAACTACCAGGAGTTGGTAGATCGTGCCATCATGATTGAAGGAAAGCAATAGCAGACTGAGAAACGTAAGAGGAAGTATGGACAGGGGAAGTATAACTCTGGAGCCCAGCAGAAGCCCCGTTTTACCCCTAAACCGGGATTTCAGTTTCAGCATACCCATGGAGGAGGTAGTTCACACAACCATAATGGCCACAAGAATGGTAATGGGAATGGAGGAAGCAACGGCCAGAACCGGACCACCCCATCGACCCCAACCAAGAGAGACCTGAGTCAAGTCACCTGTTTCAAGTGTTCCAAGACCAGACATTATGCCAATGAATGTCCTGAAGGCCAGAATGGAAATGGCAATGGAAGCTCTGGGAAAAAGCCGAACCCTTTCAATAGGGGACAGGTGAACCACGTTAATGTGGAGGAGGTTGAAGATCAGCCTGATGCAGTAATCGATAAGTTTTTGGTTAAGACATTTACCGCACTCGTTCTTTTTGATACTGGTGCATCGCATTCATACATATTAAGGGGATTTGTGGAAAAGTATAGCCTGCCCACTAGGATTCATAAAACACCTATGCTAGTAAGCTCGCCAGGAGCAGAGTACATGGCCAGACAAGGATGTTTCCAAGTACCATTAAGTATAGGAAGGCATGTTTTCCCAACGGATTTAATTATTCTGGAGTCCCAAGGTCTGGATGTGATTCTTGGTATGGATTGGCTGTCGATGTATGGAGGAAACATCGATTGCGCCAGTAAGACAATTTTGCTTACCACACCAGAAGGAAGAAGGATCAAGTATGTATCCCGGCATGTGCCAAACAGGACACAAGTAAACTGCCTAACAGGAGTTGTGCAAGAGGAAGTACCAGTGGTGAAGGATTTTCCTGATGTATTTCCTGAGGAATTGCCAGGCATGCCACCGGATAAAGACATTGAGTTTTTGATTGAGTTATTGCCAGGTACAGGCCCAATATCGAAGCGACCGTACCGGATGCCAGCAAAGGATTTGGTGGAAATTAAGAATCAGATTAAGGAGTTATTGGATAAAGGTTACATTCGCCCAAGTTCTTCGCCTTGGGGATCACCCGTACTTCTAGTGGAAAAGAAGGATGGATCATTAAGGATGGTTGTTGATTATCGAGGATTGAATGAAGTAACCATCAAGAATAAGTACCCACTGCCAATGATTAATGATCTGTTTGATCATTTGCAAGGAGCTAAAGTGTTTTCCAAGATCGATTTGCGATCAGGGTACCATCAATTGAAGATTCGAGAGCAGGACATACCTAAGACAGCATTCACCACAAGATATGGACTGTATGAGTATACCGTTATGTCATTTGGATTGACTAACACACCTGCCTATTTTATGAACCTGATGAACAAAGTGTTTATGGAGTTGTTGGATAAGTTCGTCGTAGTGTTCATTGATGACATCCTAGTTTATTCAAAGAATGAAGAGGAGCATAAGGAACATTTGCGTTTGGTTTTGGAGAAACTAAGGGAACATCAGTTATACGCCAAATTCAGAAAATGTGAGTTATGGTTGAAGGAAGTTGGATTCCTCGGACATGTTATATCCGGAGAAGGTATAGCAGTTGACCCCACTAAGGTTGAGACCGTAACAAAATGGGAATCACCAACGACAGTTGGAGAGATCCGGAGTTTTCTTGGACTCGCAGGATACTAACGGAGATTCATTGAGAACTTTTCAAAGATTGCAAAGCCTATGACTGAATTGTTGAAGAAGGATACTAAGTTCAATTGGACTGAGGAATGTGAGGCTAGTTTCCAGGAATTGAAGAAACGCTTGGTTACCTCACCAGTATTGATTTTGCCAGATCAGACCAAGGATTATGAGGTGTATTGCGACGCTTCACGTCGAGGACTTGGAGCAGTGCTTATGCAGGAAGGGAGAGTCGTTTCGTATGCTTCACGGCAACTGAAGCCTCATGAGTTGAATTATGCCACGCATGATTTGGAGTTAGCAGCCGTAGTGCATGCATTGAAAACGTGGAGACATTTCCTCATTGGAAATCATTGTGAGGTGTACACGGATCACAAGAGTTTGAAGTACATTTTCACGCAGAAGGAGTTGAACCTCAGACAAAGGAGATGGTTGGAGCTCATCAAGGATTATGACATGAGATTGCATTACCATCCCAGAAAAGCTAATGTGGTAGCTGACGCATTGAGCCGTAAGAGCCATGTCAACACCCTAGTGACGGGAGAAGTACCAAAGGAGTTAGCAGAAAACCTTCGTGAGCTATGTTTGGAAATAGTTCCGAGAGGCTATGTAGCAACATTGGAGATTCTGTCAACATTGATGGATAAGATCAGAGAAGCTCAGGAATCTGACAAGGAGATTGCTGCTATAAAAGAGAAACTGAGCGAAGGAAAAGCAAAGGGATTTCGTGAGGATGAGCACGATACCTTATGGTTTGAGGACCGTGTTTATGTGCCCAATGACCCGGAGATCAGGAAGTTGATTTTGCACGAGGCACATGATTCACTGTATTCGATTCACCCAGGGAATACCAAGATGTATTTGGATTTGAAGGAAACATTCTGGTGGACCGGAATGAAGAAGGATATTGCAGCATATGTAGCAGTTTGTGACGTATGTCAGAGAGTAAAGGCAGAGCATCAGAAGCCAGCAGGATTGTTACAACCATTGTCGATACCCGAATGGAAGTGGGATAAGATAGGCATGGATTTTATCACAGGACTACCCAGGACGAAAACAGGCTATGACTCGATATGGGTAGTAGTTGATCGTTTGACAAAGGTAGCACATTTCATTCCAGTTAAGACCACTTACACCAGTGCTAAGTTGGCGAAGATATACATGACTAGGATCATTTGTTTACATGGAGTTCCGAGGAGTATCGTATCAGATAGAGGAACTCAATTTACCTCAAAATTTTGGAATCAGTTGCATGAAACTTTAGGAACCAGACTGGAGTTCAGCACAGCTTTTCACCCACAGACGGATGGACAGACCGAGAGAGTCAATCAGATTTTGGAAGATATGCTGAGAGCTTGTGTACTAGATTATGGATCTAGTTGGGACGAACAATTTGCCAAACCAGTTTGAAGATGGCCCCTTTCCTGTAACACCCCGGATGTGATTTACCCAATATGTACTCCAACTCTTGCCGTTTCCGGCCTTAAGTTATTTTATTTTCTCGGGTTTGGGTTTTTGTCTCCGTGTGTTGTTGTCGTTGTCATGCATCTCATATCATGTCATCATGTGCATTGCATTTGCATACGTGTTCATCTCATGCATTCGAGCATTTTCCCCGTTGTCCGTTTTGCATTCCGGCGCTTCGTTCTCCTCCGGTGGTCATTTCTACCTTTCTTTCGTGTGTGGGGATTAAACATTTCCGGATTGGACCGAGACTTGCCAAGCGGACTTGGTTTACTACCGGTAGACCGCCTGTCAAGTTTCGTACCATTTGGACTTCGTTTGATGCTCCAACGGTTAACCGAGGGACCGAAAAGGCCTCGTGTGTGTTGCAGCCCAACACCCCTCCAATTTGGCCCAAAACCTACCAAAGACCCTTCCATCACCTAGAGCGTTCGATCACGATCGCGTGGCCGAAAACCGCACCTCATTTGGACTCTCCTAGCTCCTTCTATGCCTATAAATAGGTCCTCCTCCGAAAATCCGGATCTCCCCCGTCCAAACCCTAAAAAAAATCCGTCTCCGCCGCCACCGGACACGTCCGGACGGAGCCGGACGCGTCCGCCCGATCCGCCTCCTCCAATCAGCCGCCGCCACCTGTCCCGCGGGGGATCGCATCGCCGCCTCAGCCCCGCCGGCCCGCGAGGCCCAGGTCGGGCCCTCCCGTCGCCGACCGGGCCCGAGCTGCCTACCGCCCGCGCCGCCCCTCTCCTTCATCTACGACTACCCAGCGCCACCGCACCGCTATCGCCGGCGACCGCATCGCTCCGGTTGCCGCCCCGCCTCACCTCGCCAAGTGTGCCCGCGCCGCCCCGAAGCTTCGGTCGCCGCGCCAGGGAGCCGCCGACTCCATCCCCGTCCTCTCCCTCGCCGTCCGCCGGCGATCTTCGTCGTCCCCGGCCACCGCGGTCTTCAACTCCGGCGAAGGCTCCAGCGACCCCTATCCACTACAGTGCGCCGCGATCCAGATCTGGACTGCTATAGGAACCCTAAGGGTTGACCCCCCCTTTTATTTTCTAAGTCTGCAGTTTATTTGCTCCTGTTCATCGTATCGTAAATCCTCATCCGTTGCTCCGTTTTGGGCATATAGCATATCAAAATGTTCGTCTCAAAGAGCACATCATTTCATCTCATTGCATCATTTTCATTTGAGTTCATCTTGATGCCCGAAATTCTGTTAGAAGAGTGCTACTTGAGATATTTGTCAGATCTGCTGCTTCATTTAGATATTTGTCATTTTGCCATGATTATTGTGTGCATGATATGCCCATGAGCTCTACATATGTTTTGTTAAGGATTTTGCCATCTTTCCACAGGTGCAACCCATGTATTTTTGTGATGTGTGTGGTGACTAGCACAAGCTTGCAAAGTGAGGCATTTGCTAATGCTGATTTCAGGGACTTAGCATTTCCACTAAGTCCTTGAGCTGGTTATCTCATATTGCCATATGTTCATGTTGTTTCCTAGTGATCCGTGCCTCTTTTGAGGTTGATCAGTAAGGATGTTTTGTTAATATTGTAGTGCTCTATCCATCCATGTCCTTGTTTGAAATTATGGAGCACCCTAGCGTGAGTCGATCGAGCTCTACTTTTGTCATTTCGTGAATCTGGGCAGATTGTCTACTCGTTAGCAATTTTGCCGAGGATTTTGTAGTTGATCCGTGCATGCTATGGTATTGTTCTTGCCATGTCTAGCCTGTATTTTGTGTATTCTTGATGGGTGTATGCCTAGCTCGTCATGACTTGCTCTGTAGTGAGTGCATCGAGCTCGTAAACATGCCTACCTGATATCTGTTTCAGCATGCTCCAGTTTTCACTAAGTCTGAGAACTGATTATGTTTTTGCCATGTTCACATGCTTGCAATTGTATTTTCTGATCCCTTTTGGCTCAAGGTCACTAAGGGACTTTTGTTAAGATCTTTGATTAGCTCCATGCCATGCTTTACTTTGCCATATTCAGGTCCTGTAGCATATTGTTTTCATGCTCCGAAGAGTGCTATCTGATCTGAGATTCCAGACAAGTGTTAATTTCACTAAGTCTGAAATCTGTCTGTCAAATGCATTTTTGCCATACTTGTTTGAACCTGTTAATGGATGAATTGGCCGTAGCTCAGTGCTAGACTTTTGTTAAGCTTCATGAATGCATCCCTGCCATGTATTTTTATGCCATGTTTGGATGCTTTAGCATGTTCATCTTGTTGCATTTAGATGACTACTTGGTGTAAATCGCAGACCGGTGTCATATTTGAATTGCTTGCCATTTCCAAACCGTAACTCCGATTCAGGTGTTCTTTATATTGTTTTCAAGCGATTTAATCTCATCTTTCCAGTGGAACACTTGGATTTCCAAGTTGAGGCCAGGTTCATGCATCCCTTGTCAAATCTTGCATACGCGTCCCGCATCGCATCCCGCATAGCATACCATCCTTGCATCATATTGTTTGAGCTTTGCACGTGGTTGATTGTGTTCCGTTTGCTTGTTTGTCTTGTTTGGGTAGAGCCGGGAGACGAGTTCTCTAACGAGGAGCCCATTGAGTTTGCTTTCGAGGATCCAGTCAACTCTGACAACTTTGCAGGCAAGATGATCATACCCTCGAAATCACTACTATCTTTGTTTTGCTAGATGCTCGCTCTTTTGCTATGCCATGCTACGATGCCTACCACTTGCTTTCAAGCCTCCCAAATTGCCATGTCAAACCTCTAACCCACCATGTCCTAGCAAACCGTTGATTGGCTATGTTACCGCTTTGCTCAGCCCCTCTTATAGCGTTGCTAGTTGCAGGTGAAGATTGGAGACCGTTCTTTGTTAGAACATTATTTACTTGTTGGGATATCATTATATTGCCATGTTATCTTAATGCATCTATATACTTGGTAAAGGGTGGAAGGCTCGGCCTCTCGCCTAGTGTTTTGTTCCACTCTTGCCGCCCTAGTTTCCGTCATATCGGTGTTATGTTCCCGGATTTTGCGTTCCTTACGCGGTTGGGTTATAATGGGAACCCCTTGACAGTCCGCCTTGAATAAAACTCCTCCAGCAATGCCCAACCTTGGGTTTACCATTTGCCACCTAGCCTTTTCCCTTGGGTTTCGCGGACTCAAGGGTCATCTTATTTTAAACCCCCGGGCCAGTGCTCCTCTGAGCGTTGGTCCAACCTAGAGCACCGTGTGGGGCCGTCCCTTGGCAACTTGGGTTACGTTGGCTCCCGTACGCTTAGCTTATCCAGTGTGCCCTGAGAACGAGATATGTGTAGCTCCTATCGGGATTTGTCAGCACAGCGGGTGGTGTTGCTGGACTTGTTTTACCATTGTCGGAGTTGTCTTGAAGAACCAGGATACCGAGTCTGATCGGAACGTCTCGGGAGGAGGTCTATTCCTTCGTTGACCGTGAGAGCTTGTCATGGGCTAAGTTGGGACTCCCCTGCAGGGATTTGAACTTTCGAAAGCCGTGCCCGCGGTTATGGGCAGATGGGAATTTGTTAATGTCCGGTTGTAGATAAATTGAACCTTAACTTAATTAAAATGAATCAACAGTGTGAGTTACCGTGATGGTCTCTTCTCGGCGGAGTCCGGGAAGTGAACACGATGTTGGAGTAATGCTTGCGCAGGTTGTCCTGTAGTTTCTCGCTCGCGCTTTGCCTCCTCTTCTCGCTCTCTGTTGCGAACAGGATAGCCACCATATATGCTAGTCGCTTGCTGCAGCTCAACACATATTACCTTGCCTTACCTATTAAGCTTAAATAGTCTTGATCGCGAGGGTGCGAGATTGCTGAGTCCCTGTGGCTCACAGATTACTTCCAAACCAGATGCAGGGCCTGATGATTCCGCTCCAGGTGACGCGCTTGAGCTCAAGTGGGAGTTCGAAGAGGACTCTCAACGATACTACGTGTCTTTCCCTGATGATCAGTAGTGGTGCCCAGTTGGGGTGATCGGGACCGTGTCGCATGTTGGGTTATCTTTTATTTTGGCGCCGTAGTCGGGCCATGAGTGTTTGAATGTTGTAATGTTATTTATGCACTTTGATTGACGTGGCGAGTGTAAGCCAACTATGTATCTCCCCTTTATTATTTATGTTACATGGGATGTTGTGAAGATTGCCTAACTTGCGACATTGCTTTCAATGCGGTTATGTCTCTAAGTCGTGCCTCGACACGTGGGAGCTATAGCCGCATCGAGGGCGTTACAAGTTGGTTATCAGAGCCTTCCCCGACCTTAGGAGCCCCATTGCTTGATCGTTTTAGCAGCCGAGTTGTGTCTAGAAAAATGTTTTGAGTCATTTAGGAATTATATATCGGAGAGTTTAGGAATTCTTTTTACTCCCCAGTCTCCTCATCGCTCTGGTAAGGCATCCTGACGTAGAGTTTTGACTCTTCTCTTCTCAAATTGTACTAAATTTTTTTTTAGGATCACGCGGGTATCTTGGAATCATTCCGATGGTTTTATGACGAGAACATTGTCTTGGTGCCTCCTGTCAGGGGTTTTGTGGAAGTGTCCCGGGGAGTTGAGCTCTGAGGTGTTGTCGTCATAATTTTATCGTTGCAGTTCTGGAATACCTGAGTTTAGTACACCGACATCGAAATCTCTTTTATGCAGTTCGTTGGTGAGATAACCTCGACGCCACCCAGTACTAGGGCGGGAGTTCGGGAGTATCGCCATAATTTGTATAGCGGATGCTTTTCGAAGGTTAAGGTAGATGGTTTCCGAAGTTTTTCTCGGTTATCTGTTGAAGGATGGATACAGCTGGATGTAGGAATTGCTAGATTTGGGTGAGATATTATGCTTCCCCTGTATCCCCAACACCTGATTGCATAACCGGAAAGGTTCGGGAGTTTCATAGGTGGGAATTCTTGTAGCTCTAGTTCTTCTTCCATGGATATTTGGTTTGAGATTGGGATTTCTTACCGAGTATTCGTTCTTGATCCGTACCTTGTTGATTTATTTCTCTACCTAAATTCTAAGTGGCTTCTCAATTTATGGATATGTGACCATTTCAAGAGGAATGCATTCGTTCATTTTGTTCGGATGTGAAGACTATATGTTGCAATTTTCATTCCGTTGGATTCAGCTTCAATATTTCTCTATCAATGTGCTAATGGATGTCAACCTCTTCAGGATGGCTCCTCCAACGCGCACGACTCCGAATCCTGATCCGCCACCACCTCCTCCTCCTCCGGAGGCATGGCAAGCTGTGATGGCCGCAACCAATGCAAACACACAGTTGATCATGCAAATTCTTCAAGAGCGCAATCAAGGCAACCAAGGGAACCAAGGAAACAACCAAAATCACTTTGCTACACTCAACCAGTTCCTTGCTAACGGGCCAAAGACTTTCAGCAATTGTGTTGAGGCAACTGATGCTGACGATTGGCTCGTGGATCTGTGCAAGCATTTCGAGTGCAGTAACATCAGGCCTGAGGACTTCGTCAAGTTCGCTTCCTTCCAACTCAAAGATCAAGCTGCAGAATGGTTCCAGCAGTACAAGGATTTCAGAGGTGGACGTGCAATTACCTGGGATGAATTCCGTCAAGATTTCAGAGCTCATCATATTCCCCAGAGTGTGGTTGAAAGCAAGCGTGAGGAATTCCGCAACCTCAAGCAAGGCTCTTTGTCTGTCTATGACTACAACAAGTTGTTCCAGAAGCTCGCCCGCTTTGCCAAGCAGGACGTCACTGATGAGAAGAGCATGATATACCAGTTCAGGGGTGGTCTCAGAGAAGAAATTCAGCTAGCTCTTGTTCTCTTGGAACCCTTGAGGTACGATGAGTTCTACAACATGGCATTGAAGCAAGAGGCCGCTCAACTGAGGTGTGATGCTTCCAAGAAGCGAGTCAGAGATGCTACTCCTTCTTCCTCTACTCAAGTGGCCAAGCAGCAGAAGTATTGGCTTCCTCCTCCTCCGTTCCGTCAGCCGTATCAGCAGAAGATCAAAGGTGGCAGTGGATCTTCCCACCCACCCAACCCTGGCTTTCAGAACAAGACTTCATCTCAAGCTCCAAGATCGAGTGCTCCGTATCACCGTTCGTTTTCAGAGGTCACGTGCAACAAGTGCCAACAGAAGGGTCACTATGCCAACAAGTGCTTCAACCAGAGGCGTCTTCCTCCTCTTCCTCCTGTGAGATCGGCAAGTACAGCTGTGGTCAAGCATAACCCCAAGCACGCCAAGGTTAACATGGTGAATGCAGCTCAGGCAGAGGACTCGCCAGATGTCATCATGGGTAACTTTCCAGTTAACTCTTTTCCCGCGAAAGTTCTTTTTGACACTGGTGCATCGCATTGTTTCATGTCAAGATCATTTGTTTCCAAGCATGACTTCCTTTCGCAAATGTTGAGTAAACCTATGGGAGTGGTTTCTCCGGCTAAGTCTGTGAGGGCTACTTCAATAGTCCCGGATGTTTCTATCATGTTGGGTGACTTCAAGTTTCTGGCTTCTCCAATGGTTCTTGGTAACTCGGATATTGATCTTATTCTCGGAATGGATTGGCTTTCTAAGCACAAGGCTCAGCTTGATTGTGCAGCCAGGCAGATTCAATTGACTCATTCATCTGAGGATGTAATTGTCTTTGCCGCGAATGACGATACCATCCGTCTATTTTCTCTCAATGAGAAGGGTGAACTGGATGCTATCTCGCAAATTCCAGTCGTTTGCGAATATCAAGACGTCTTTCCAGAAGAGCTTCCAGGAATGCCTCCGCACCGGCCAGTTGAATTCGTCATCGATCTTGAGCCTGGCACGGAACCAGTGTGCAAGCGTCCTTACAAGCTCGGACCTGAAGAGTTGAAGGAGCTGAAGAAGCAACTCGATATTCAAGAGAGAATGGGTCTCATCCGGTCTAGTTCTTCTTCGTGGGGTTGTGGTGTTCTTTTTGTGAAGAAGAAGGATGGAACGGACCGACTTTGTGTTGATTACCGTCCATTGAACAAGAAGACCATCAAGAACAAATACCCACTTCCCAACATCAACGAGCTGTTCGAACAACTCAAAGGTGCCCAAGTATTCTCCAAGCTTGATCTCCGTATGGGTTATCATCAGATTCGAATCCGTGAACAATATATTCCCAAGACGGCTTTCAGGACAAGCTATGGTTCATATGAATACACTATCATGTCTTTTGGCCTCGTCAACGCTCCTCCGACGTTCTCTCGCATGATGAACTTCATCTTCAACGCCTACACCAATGACTTCGTTTTGGTCTATCTCGATGACATCCTGGTTTTCTCGAAGAACAAGGAAGATCATGCCAAGCACTTGCGTTTGGTACTCGATAAGTTGAGGGAACACCAGTTCTACGCCAAGTTCTCCAAGTGCGAATTTTGGCTCGATGAGGTTCTTTATCTTGGTCATATCATCTCTGCCAAGGGCATTGAGGTGAATCCTGAGAAGGTGTCTGCTATTGTGAATTGGGAACCTCCTCAGAACGTGAAGCAACTCCGTAGCTTCCTCGGTCTCGCAAGCTATTGCCGAAGATTCGTTGAAAACTTTTCTAAGATCGCGAAGCCTCTCTCAAATCTTCTCCAGAAGCACGTCAAGTACGTTTGGTCTCCGGAGTGTGACATTGCTTTCAACACTTTGAAAGAGAAATTGATCACTGCTCCAGTTCTGACTCCGCTTGATGAATCCAAGCCGTACGAGGTCTTTTGTGATGCCTCTCTCCAAGGTCTTGGCGCAGTGTTGATGCAAGAGAAGAAAGTTGTGGCTTATACCTCTCGTCAGTTGAAGCCCAACGAGAAGAACTACCCCACTCATGATCTCGAGTTGGCGGCAGTTGTGCATGCTCTTTTGACTTGGAGACATCTCTTATTGGGAAGAAAAGTGGACATTTTCACTGATCACAAGAGTCTCAAGTACATCTTCACTCAGCCTAATCTCAACCTCAGGCAAACTCACTGGGTCGAAATGATTCAAGAGTATAATCCGAGTATCGAGTATACTCCAGGCAAGGCCAATGTGATTGCTGACGCATTGAGCAGGAAGGCTTATTGCAACAGTCTGATTCTCAAGCCTTATCAACCCGAGCTTTGTGAAGCTTTCCGCAAACTTAATCTGCAAGTTGTTCCTCAAGGTTTCCTCACCAATCTTCAAGTCTTTCCTACCTTGGAAGACCAGATTCGCCAAGCCCAGCTTCTTGATGCTATGGTGAAAAAGGTGAAGATTGGGATTGCCAAGAGTCAACCCAAGTACAAGTGCTACCGCCTTGATGACAAGGATACTCTCTTCTTCGAGGATCGTATTGTTGTGCCCAAGGGTGACCTTCGTAAAGTGATCATGAACGAGGCTCACAATTCTCTCCTCTCCATCCACCCTGGGAGCACGAAGATGTATCAGGACCTCAAGCAGGCTTATTGGTGGACTCGAATGAAGTGTGAGATTGCTCAATTCATGAATGAATGTGATGTCTGCAGAAGAGTGAAGGCAGAACATCAAAGGCCAGCTGGTCTCCTCCAACCTCTTGCCATTCCAGAATGGAAGTTTGACCACATTGAAATGGACTTCGTGACTGGGTTTCCAAATTCCAAACGTGGCAATGATGCTATATTCGTTGTCATCGACAAACTCACTAAAGTGGCTCACTTTCTGCCTATCAAAGAGTCAATCACTGCGGCTCAATTGGGGGAACTCTATACCTCTCGAATTGTCTCTCTGCACGGTATTCCACAAGTGATCTCTTCAGACCGTGGCAGCATCTTTACCTCCAAGTTTTGAGATTCTTTTCAGAAGGCCATGGGCACCAACATCCGCTTCAGCACAGCTTTCCATCCTCAAACTAGCGGTTAAGTCGAGCGTGTCAACCAGATTCTTGAAGATATGCTCAGGGCTTGTGTGATCTCCTTCGGCATGAAGTGGGAGGATTGTCTTCCATATGCTGAATTCTCCTAAAACAACAGTTTTCAAGCAAGTTCGGGCAAGGCCCCATTCGAAATTCTGTATGGCAGGAAGTGCCGTACCCCTCTCAACTGGTCTGAAACCGGTGAACGCCAACTTCTCGGAAATGACTTAATCACAGAGGCAGAGGAGATGTGCAAAGTCATTCGAGGTAACCTCAAAGCAGCCCAATCCTGCCAGAAGAGCTACTATGACAGTAAGCACCGTGATTTGGCTTTCGAGATCGGAGATCATGTTTACCTCCGCGTCTCTCCAATGAAAGGTGCTCGTCGCTTCGGTATCAAAGGGAAGCTTGCCCCCAGATACGTGGGACCTTTCAAGATTGTCAGCAAGAGAGGCGATCTCGCCTATCAACTCGAGCTTCCTTCAAACTTTGCAAATGTTCATGATGTGTTCCATGTCTCTCAGCTCCGAAAGTGCTTCAAGACTCCTGACCGCACCGTCAACTTCGAGGACATTGAGCTCCAAGAAGATCTCTCTTATCGTGAGCACCCAGTTGCTATTCTTGAAGAGACTGAACGCAAGACTCACAACAAGTCAATCAAATTCCTCAAAGTCAAGTGGTCACACCATTCCGACTGTGAAGCTACCTGGGAACGCGAGGATCACCTCCATTCTGAGTACCCGGCGTTCTTTCAGTCCTAGATCTCAGGATGAGATCCTTTTGTAGTGGTGGAGTGTTGTAACACCCCGGATGTGATTTACCCAATATGTACTCCAACTCTTGCCGTTTCCGGCCTTAAGTTATTTTATTTTCTCGGGTTTGGGTTTTTGTCTTCGTGTTTTGTTGTCGTTGTCATGCATCTCATATCATGTCATCATGTGCATTGCATTTGCATACGTGTTCATCTCATGCATTCGAGCATTTTCCCCGTTGTCCGTTTTGCATTCCGGCGCTTCGTTCTCCTCCGGTGGTCATTTCTACCTTTCTTTCGAGTGTGGGGCTTAAACATTTCCGGATTGGACCGAGACTTGCCAAGCGGACTTGGTTTACTACCGGTAGACCGCCTGTCAAGTTTCGTACCATTTGGACTTCGTTTGATGCTCCAACGGTTAACCGAGGGACCGAAAAGGCCTCGTGTGTGTTGCAGCCCAACACCCCTCCAATTTGGCCCAAAACCTACCAAAGACCCTTCCATCACCTAGAGCGTTCGATCACGATCGCGTGGCCGAAAACCGCACCTCATTTGGACTATCCTAGCTCCCTCTATGCCTATAAATAGGTCCTCCTCCGAAAATCCGGATCTCCCCCGTCCAAACCCTAAAAAAACCCGTCTCCACCGCCACCGGACATGTCCGGACGGAGCCGGACGCGTCCGCCCGATCCGCCTCCTCCAATCAGCCGCCGCCACCTGTCCCGCGGGGGATCGCATCGCCGCCTCAGCCCCGCCGGCCCGCGAGGCCCAGGCCGGGCCCTCCCGTCGCCGACCGGGCCCGAGCTGCCTACCGCCCGCGCCGCCCCTCTCCTTCATCTACGACTACCCAGCGCCACCGCACCGCTATCGCCGGCGACCGCATCGCTCCGGTTGCCGCCCCGCCTCACCTCGCCAAGTGCGCCCGCGCCGCCCCGAAGCTTCGGTCGCCGCGCCAGGGAGCCGCCGACTCCATCCCCGTCCTCTCCCTCGCCGTCCGCCGGCGATCTTCGTCGTCCCCGGCCACCGCGGTCTTCAACTCCGGCGAAGGCTCCAGCGACCCCGATCCACTACAGTGCGCCGCGATCCAGATCTGGACTGCTATAGGAACCCTAAGGGTTGACCCCCCCTTTTATTTTCTAAGTCTGCAGTTTATTTGCTCATGTTCATCGCATCGCAACTCCTCATCCGTAGCTCCGCTTTGGGCATATAGCATATCAAAATGTTCGTCTCAAAGAGCACATCATTTCATCTCATTGCATCATTTTCATTTGAGTTCATCTTGATGCCCGAAATGCTGTTAGAAGAGTGCTACTTGAGATATTTGTCAGATCTGCTGCTCCATTTAGATATTTGTCATTTTTGCCATGATTATTGTGTGCATGATATGCCCATGAGCTCTACATATGTTTTGTTAAGGGTTTTGCCATCTTTCCAGAGGTGCAACCCATGTATTTTTGTGATGTGTGTGGTGACTAGCACAAGCTTGCAAAGTGAGGCACTTGGTAATGCTGATTTCAGGGACTTAGCATTTCCACCAAGTCCTTGCTGTTTATCTCATATGTGCCATATGTTCATGTTGTTTCCTAGTGATCCGTGCCTCTTTTGAGGATGATCAGTAAGGATGTTTTGTTAATCTTGTAGTTGCTCTATCCATCCATGTCTTTGTTTGCATATTATGGAGCACCCTAGCTTGAGTCAATCGAGCTCTACTTTTGCTCATTATGAATCTGGGCAGATTGTACTACTTGTTATGCAATTTTGCCGAGATTGTAGTTGATCTGTGCTGTATGCTAGTTATTGTTCTTGCCATGTCTAGCTGTATTAATGTGTGTTCCTTGACTGCGCTGTCACTGCCCCTACGATCGTCACTGATTCGCTCTGCTAGTGATGCATTGAGAGCTCTCTGTTAACAATGCCTACTTAATATCTCGTTTCCCAGCCATGCTCCAGCCTCTTTCACACAGTCTCGAGAAAACATGATTATAGTGTGTGTTGGGCCATGTTCACAGGTGGGCTGTGTGGCGGACCCACTTGTATTCTTCCTGGATGCCCCCCTTCTTGGCCTCCAAGGGTGCAACAAAAGGAGAAAAACTAAGTCTTCGTTATAGGCTCTTTTGAGTAGCTCATGCTCATGTTCTTTTACTTTGCATTGTTCAGGTCCCTGAAGATAAGGCGGGAGAATAATATGCTAATAGAACATAAAAGTGGGACACATGTGGATTTTTTTTGCTGTTTTCTCTTAGATTGCTGTTTGGGTTATTTAATTTTGGGAACCCTTGAAAGTCTGCCTTGATTATAAACTCTCTTTCCAGCAAGTGCCCAACCTTGTTTTACCATTTGCACGCTAGCCCTTTTCCCTTGGGTTTCCGGACTCCGAGGGTCATCTTATTTTTAAACCCCCGGGGGGCGAGGAGACAGTGCTCCTCTGAGCGTTGGAATTCAACCATAGAGCACGTGGTGGGGAAACCAGTCCATATAGGGGCACCACGCTTCGCGCGTTACAAGTTGAGTCTTACACACGTAATAGCCTTCCTAGGCTCTCAGTCTGAGTGTGACAAGCATAGAGAAACGAAAAAAATATGATGCAGCCTCCTTTAATCGGGATTTGTCGTGCAACAGCGAAGTGGTCGGTAATGCTAGGTACTTTAGTTTGGTAACAAATGTGGGGTCGGGAGGTGGGGGGTGTTTCTTTGTATTTAGAAAAAACCAGCGCGATATTTCTCTGAAAAGAAAAAAATCAGGGGAGTGGTTTATGAGCCGTGGTCCCAGAAAAAACAATTTCGTCTTTCGGTGAGGGAGGGGTCGATTCATCTTTCGTTTGGTACAGCGGGGCCGGCCCGGCTACTTTGGTAAGAGGGTAGTTTGGCTGGTGTGGGTCGGGATTGGGGGTGTTTTGTCCCGGGTCTATTAGGGGAATGGTTCCGTTTGGCGCCGGACCTCCCTCCGGAAAAAGGTTTTCTCTTTCGTCTCTTTGCGAGGGGATGTGTGAAACATTATACGAAAGACAATAGTGAAGCAAAGCGGATTAAATAGAGGGAGCAGAAAAAGGGGAATTATTTGAAAATTAAACGCTGCCCGGGTTTGTGAGAAGGGGTGAGGCCCTTCCCTGAGGACGCGCGTTTAACTATAATTAAAATAATTAACAAGTGCTGAGCGAGATTGAGGCCAAGTAGAATGGTATCTTAATATCTTCGGTCCTCGGACCGTCCGCGGCCCCCCGGGAACCCGGCCGGGCCCCCGGAAGGGGTGGAAAAACAGGACGGCGGGGGAAAGAGGAATGGGGGGTGGGGTGGGGGGAGTAAATATGGCCTGTGGGGGCGAGGGGGGATAGTAGATCCTCATAAGATTATACACATATCATTTGGGGGGGAAGTTCCCGGCCCGGGGGTTCTTGGGCGGCCCCCCGGAGGCGGGGGGCCGGCGCCGAAAAAAACCCCGGACAGGCCCTTGGGGCCGGGGGGCCGCGGGGCGGGGCCCCTTTGGGCGAGGTTTTTTTTGAAGGGGCCGGGGGGTCGCGGAGCGCGCGGGGGCAGAGCTCCTTCCTGGAGCCCCCTCGGGTCGGATTTCTTGGCCCCGGGGGGGGGGTTTTCGGCCCCCTCCGGCGGGGGATTTTCTCTTTGCCCCCCCGGGGGTTGGGGGGGTGGTGGGCCTCCCGGGGGGGGTGTGGGTTCGGAGACAGAGGGGGGGCCACGGTGATGGGGCGAGTTCTTTATAGATTTATGCCTAGTCGTGTCAGAAAATGGGAAAAAAAAAGGAAGATAGGGTGGGGGGGGGGGCGTGGCGAGCGCGGGGGGCCGGGCCCCCGCTGTAGCGGGCAAGCCTACCCGGGCACCGGTCCCCCGGGCCGGGAAGGAAAAAAAAGGGACGGGGCATCCCGGCCACCCTTTATGGGTCCCCCCCTACCCGGCGGGGGGGCCCCGGGCCCCCGGGGGGGGCTTTTTTTTGAAAAAAAAACGGGTGGCCGGGGGGGGCGGATTTTCTTTTTTTCCCCCGATCCCCCCCCGCCCCCGCGCGCCGCGCACCCCCAAAAAGGGGTTTTGGCGGGGCGGGGGCCTGATTGGGGAAAGGGGGGAAGGGGGGGGGGGGGGCCCCCCCGCCCCCGGCAAAAAAAAAATCCCCGGGGGCCTCCGCCCCGCCCCGGTTTTTTTCCGGCCCCCCGCCCTTCCCCGTTCTCCCGGACCCCATTGGGTTTTCCCGGTTGGGGCCCCCGGGGGTTTTTGGGGGAAAAAAAGATCCGGGTTCTTTTTTTTTTTAAAGGGGTTTTTGGGGGGGAACCGGGGGAAAGGAAATCCCCCCGGAAAAAAACTTTTTTTCCCGGAAAGGGGAAGGGGGGACTATTTTTTATTAGGCAATTAGACAAAAAATTAAGCAGGGGGGATTAAAGGGGGCACCTTATTATTTTTTTAAGCTTTAAAAGTAGGGATCATGATAAGCAGAATTGTTGTTAAGGTTGCGAGATTTGGTTCTTTTTTGCCAAGAGAAATGGGGAAAGGGTTTTGGGTGGGCGTGGCCTTTCTGTTGGCTCACAATTATTCCAAACCAGATGCATTTTGGGTGCCTGATTGCCACCCGGCCTCTCCCGGTACGGATTCAGCGGGTTGGACGGGGGGTCGAACGTCCTAGGCGGTTTGGCAGCTAGAAAAGTGCGCGAAAGGTGGAAAGTTACGAACACGGGGGGTCTGGAGGCGGCACGTGAGCGTTGTCTTTCTTTTCCTTGTATGAGATCAGTTTTCTTTTTTATGTGGGTGTCAGTTGGGGTGGATTGGACCTTGGTAGGGTTTTTTTGGGTGTCCGCCATGTTGCGAAATTAAAATCTTTTAAATTTGGGTTTTTTGCGGTAGGGGTCAGGAGAATGGAGTGTGGGAAGTGTGTAGGATGTTGATGGGTGTGGGATGGCTACTTTTGATTTGGACATGTGGCGTAGTGGGTAGGGAGCCACTATGTCACTCTCCCCTTTATTATTATGTTAGCAAGTTGGGGGATGCCGCCCTTAGTGAAGATTGGCCTAACTTGCGAACAATTACCAGCAAGATTATCAAATGCCGGGTTACGTAGTGCTGGGCGGGCCTCGGTCCCTTTTGCTCTCGGACATCGTGGTTATGCTAATTGCCTGCAGTCGAGGGGCGTTTACTACCTCGTTTCCACCCCGGGGAATTTCTGCCTTCATCACCCAATTTTTCCACTGGATTTGTTTGCTCATATATTTATTTATTATTTCAGTGCTTGCTAGAGGAATTACCTATAATAGATAAACCCGTGTGTTGAGTTCTATTTTTTCCTTCTACTTTTGGGACATACGGATTGGGTTACGAACAAGCGTCCATATTACTCTCCCTAATACGAAACGGGGACTAACGATAGAATCCACCAGTGAGCGCTATCTTGTGGTCATCAGAACCCTCCTCTTAATTAACTAGGCGCACAATTGGTTGTTTGACCCGGGGAAAGTGGAACAGCGCCTTGGAGATAGCGCTGTGATGGGGTTCGGTTAGGAAAAAAATTATATAATAAATAAGTGCTTAAGAAATATTAACTATCAAATTGTTAACATATAGGAACATAATACCTATTGAGGGGTTAGAATTCGCGCGGTCAAATACCGGTCCTCGCGAGCGTCTCCGACAGTAGAGCAAAGTGTTCGCTCCTCAACCTACCTGAACTACTCCGAAAAAATGTGCTACACTCTCTGCCCATTCCTCGTATCACAGAAGTCATAGAAATAAAGAGAAGTTCTGTTAAAGCTAAATACCTTCTCCCATGGGTGTAAGGAACAAATGCTTCTTGTTACCCTCCTTTCGAACGGGAGCAAGCCATTAATTTGGTATTTCTGGTTTTGTGGGGGGGGGGCTAGTCGCCTGATGCGACCTCCATGGAAATCATATGGGAGGGAGTATCCCACCCGTATTTTGTAATATTGCGACGGGGGTTCATTTCTCTCATCAGTATTACACGCTCTCTCTACTCCGGAAAATGGAAGGACTATCTTTTGTTCACGTTGGATCGTAATAATAAATAGGCCTCCCCAAAATAAACATATTATATATGTGGGGACTTCCCGAACAATGACAAGAAAGGGGGTAAAAAGAAAATGGCAATCCTCAATCACACCGGAGGCAAAACAGAAACAGAGAGAAGAGGTGGGGAGAGCTCATGATTGGGGAATAAACAATTGACTTAAGCCTCCCCCAATGTTGAGCGATGCTTTCTCCTTCGCGAGGCCAAAAATTATATATATAATTACGATCACGATGAACAAGATGCATAGGATAAAACTTCTGATGAAATTCCAATTTCAATCGGTTGTAGTTCCATGATCCCATATCATCACATAGCCTAAACCATGTCAATGCTTCTCCCTTCAAAGATAAAGGGAATGTTCCATCACCCATGAAAGGATTAGCTAGCAGTTTCTCTATCATACCCGAAGGAATTTCAAAGTAAACATTTTCAGTAGGTTCAGTAGGTTGAGGAGCAACTTTGCTCTACTGGTCGGGGTGAAGATACCCCGAACAAGCCACTCAGAGGATTACTTTCCATAGTAACAAGTGACAGTAAATTTCAGCACATTATATAAATTTTTCCTTACCGAATTCCACCTACCCAAGGCGCTTCACTCCCCGGCAACGGCGCCAGAAAAGAGTCTTGATGACCCACAAGTGTAGGGGATCTATCGTAGCCTTTTCGATAAGTAAGAGTGTCGAACCCAACGAGGAGTAGAAGGAAATGATAAACGGTTTTCAGCAAGGTATTCTCTGCAAGCACTGAAATTATTGGCAACAGATAGTTTTGTGATAAGGCAATTTGTAACGGGTATGTAACGCCCTCGATGCGGCTATAGCTCCCACGTGTCGAGGCACGACTTAGAGACATAACCGCATTGAAAGCAATGTCGCAAGTTAGGCAATCTTCACAACATCCCATGTAACATAAATAATAAAGGGGAGATACATAGTTGGCTTACACTCGCCACGTCAATCAAAGTGCATAAATAACATTACAACATTCAAACACTCATGGCCCGACTACGGCGCCAAAATAAAAGATAATCCAACATGCGACACGGTCCCAATCACCCCAACTGGGCACCACTACTGATCATCAGGGAAAGACACGTAGTATCGTTGAGAGTCCTCGTCGAACTCCCACTTGAGCTCAAGCGCGTCACCTGGAGCGGAATCATCAGGCCCTGCATCTGGTTTGGAAGTAATTGTGAGCCACAGGGACTCAGCAATCTCGCACCCTCGCGATCAAGACTATTTAAGCTTAATAGGTAAGGCAAGGTAATATGTGTGGAGCTGCAGCAAGCGACTAGCATATATGGTGGCTATCCTGTTCGCAAAAGAGAGCGAGAAGAGGAGGCAAAGCGTGAGCGAGAAACTAGAGGACAACCTGCGCAAGCATTACTCCAACACCGTGTTCACTTCCCGGACTCCACCGAGAAGAGACCATCACGGTAACTCACACTGTTGATTCATTTTAATTAAGTTAAGGTTCAAGTTATCTACAACCGGACATTAACAAATTCCCCTCTGCCCATAACCGCGGGCACAGCTTTCGAAAGTTCAAATCCCTGCAGGGGAGTCCCAACTTAGCCCATGACAAGCTCTCACGGTCAACGAAGGAATAGACCTCCTCCCGAGATGTTCCGATCAGACTCGGTATCCCGGTTCTTCAAGACAACTCCGACAATGGTAAAACAAGTCCAGCAACACCACCCGCTGTGCCGACAAATCCCGATAGGAGCTGCACATATCTCGTTCTCAGGTCACACCAGATAAGCTAAGCATACGGGAGCCAACGTAACCCAAGTTGCCAAGGGACGGCCCCGCACGGTGCTCTAGGTTGGACCAACGCTCAGAGGAGCACTGGCCCGGGGGTTTAAAATAAGATGACCCTTGAGTCCGTGAAACCCAAGGGAAAAGGCTAGGTGGCAAATGGTAAAACCAAGGTTGGGCATTGCTAGAGGAGTTTTATTCAAGGCAGACTGTCAAGGGGTTCCCATTATAACCCAACAGCGTAAGGAACGCAAAATCCAGGAACATAGCAATATGCTACAGGACCTGAACATGGCAAAGTAAAGCATGGCATGGAGCTACTCAAAGAGCTTAACAAAAGTCCCTTAGTGACCTTGAGCCAAAAGGGATCAGAAAATACAATTGCAAGCATGTGAACATGGCAAAAACATAATCAGTTCTCAGACTTTGTGAAAACTGGAGCATGCTGAAACAGATATCAGGTAGGCATGTTTACGAGCTCGATGCACTCACTACAGAGCAAGTCATGACGATCTAGGCATACACCCATCAAGAATACACAAAATACAGGCTAGACATGGCAAGAACAATACCATAGCATGCACGGATCAACTACAAAATCCTCGGCAAAATTGCTAACGAGTAGACAATCTGCCCAGATTGACGAAATGACAAAAGTAGAGCTCGATTGACTCAAGCTAGGGTGCTCCATAATTGCAAACAAGGACATGGATGGATAGAGAACTACAATATTAACAAAACATCCTTACTGATCAACCTCAAAAGAGGCACGGATCACTAGTAAACAACATGAACATATGGCAATATGAGATAACCAGCTCAAGGACTTAGTGGAAATGCTAAGTCCCTGAAATCAGCATTAGCAAATGCCTCACTTTGCAAGCTTGTGCTAGTCACCACACACATCACAAAAATACATGGGTTGCATCTCTGGAAAGATGGCAAAACCCTTAACAAAACATATGTAGAGCTCATGGGCATATCATGCACACAATAATCATGGCAAAAATGACAAATATCTAAATGGAGCAGCACATCTGACAAATATCTCAAGTAGCACTCTTCTAACAGCATTTCGGGCATCAAGATGAACTCAAATGAAAATGATGCAATGAGATGAAATGATGTGCTCTTTGAGACGAACATTTTGATATGCTATATGCCCAAAGCGGAGCTACGGATGAGGAGTTGCGATGCGAATGAACATGAGCAAATAAACTGCAGACTTAGAAAATAAAAGGGGGGGTCAACCCTTAGGGTTCCTATAGCAGTCCAGATCTGGATCGCGGCGCACTGTAGTGGATCGGGGTCGCTGGAGCCTTCGCCGGAGTTGAAGACCGCGGTGGCCGGGGACGACGAAGATCGCCGGCGGACGGCGAGGGAGAGGACGGGGATGGAGTCGGCGGCTCCCTGGCGCGGCGACCGAAGCTTCGGGGCGGCGCGGGCGCACTTGGCGAGGTGAGGCGGGGCGGCAACCGGAGCGATGCGGTCGCCGGCGATAGCGGTGCGGTGGCGCTGGGTAGTCGTAGATGAAGGAGAGGGGCGGCGCGGGCGGTAGGCAGCTCGGGCCCGGTCGGCGACGGGAGGGCCCGGCCTGGGCCTCGCGGGCCGGCGGGGCTGAGGCGGCGATGCGATCCCCCGCGGGACAGGTGGCGGCGGCTGATTGGAGGAGGCGGATCGGGCGGACGCGTCCGGCTCCGTCCGGACGTGTCCGGTGGCGGCGGAGACGGATTTTTTTTAGGGTTTGGACGGGGGAGATCCGGATTTTCGGAGGAGGACCTATTTATAGGCATAGAGGGAGCTAGGAGAGTCCAAATGAGGTGCGGTTTTCGGCCACGCGATCGTGATCGAACGCTCTAGGTGATGGAAGGGTCTTTGGTAGGTTTTGGGCCAAATTGGAGGGGTGTTGGGCTGCAACACACACGAGGCCTTTTCGGTCCCTCGGTTAACCGTTGGAGCATCAAACGAAGTCCAAATGGTACGAAACTTGACAGGCGGTCTACCGGTAGTAAACCAAGTCCGCTTGGCAAGTCTCGGTCCAATCCGGAAATGTTTAATCCCCACACACGAAAGAAAGGTAGAAATGACCACCGGAGGAGAACGAAGCGCCGGAATGCAAAACGGACAACGGGGAAAATGCTCGAATGCATGAGATGAACACGTATGCAAATGCAATGCACATGATGACATGATATGAGATGCATGACAACGACAACAAAACACGAAGACAAAAACCCAAACCCGAGAAAATAAAATAACTTAAGGCCGGAAACGGCAAGAGTTGGAGTACATATTGGGTAAATCACATCCGGGGTGTTACAACACTCCACCACTACAAAAGGATCTCATCCTGAGATCTAGGACTGAAAGAACGCCGGGTACTCAGAATGGAGGTGATCCTCGCGTTCCCAGGTAGCTTCACAGTCGGAATGGTGTGACCACTTGACTTTGAGGAATTTGATTGACTTGTTGTGAGTCTTGCGTTCAGTCTCTTCAAGAATAGCAACTGGGTGCTCACGATAAGAGAGATCTTCTTGGAGCTCAATGTCCTCGAAGTTGACGGTGCGGTCAGGAGTCTTGAAGCACTTTCGGAGCTGAGAGACATGGAACACATCATGAACATTTGCAAAGTTTGAAGGAAGCTCGAGTTGATAGGCGAGATCGCCTCTCTTGCTGACAATCTTGAAAGGTCCCACGTATCTGGGGGCAAGCTTCCCTTTGATACCGAAGCGACGAGCACCTTTCATTGGAGAGACGCGGAGGTAAACATGATCTCCGATCTCGAAAGCCAAATCACGGTGCTTACTGTCATAGTAGCTCTTCTGGCAGGATTGGGCTGCTTTGAGGTTACCTCGAATGACTTTGCACATCTCCTCTGCCTCTGTGATTAAGTCATTTCCGAGAAGTTGGCGTTCACCGGTTTCAGACCAGTTGAGAGGGGTACGGCACTTCCTGCCATACAGAATTTCGAATGGGGCCTTGCCCGAACTTGCTTGAAAACTGTTGTTTTAGGAGAATTCAGCATATGGAAGACAATCCTCCCACTTCATGCCGAAGGAGATCACACAAGCCCTGAGCATATCTTCAAGAATCTGGTTGACACGCTCGACTTAACCGCTAGTTTGAGGATGGAAAGCTGTGCTGAAGCGGATGTTGGTGCCCATGGCCTTCTGAAAAGAATCTCAAAACTTGGAGGTAAAGATGCTGCCACGGTCTGAAGAGATCACTTGTGGAATACCGTGCAGAGAGACAATTCGAGAGGTATAGAGTTCCCCCAATTGAGCCGCAGTGATTGACTCTTTGATAGGCAGAAAGTGAGCCACTTTAGTGAGTTTGTCGATGACAACGAATATAGCATCATTGCCACGTTTGGAATTTGGAAACCCAGTCACGAAGTCCATTTCAATGTGGTCAAACTTCCATTCTGGAATGGCAAGAGGTTGGAGGAGACCAGCTGGCCTTTGATGTTCTGCCTTCACTCTTCTGCAGACATCACATTCATTCATGAATTGAGCAATCTCACACTTCATTCGAGTCCACCAATAAGCCTGCTTGAGGTCCTGATACATCTTCGTGCTCCCAGGGTGGATGGAGAGGAGAGAATTGTGAGCCTCGTTCATGATCACTTTACGAAGGTCACCCTTGGGCACAACAATACGATCCTCGAAGAAGAGAGTATCCTTGTCATCAAGGCGGTAGCACTTGTACTTGGGTTGACTCTTGGCAATCCCAATCTTCACCTTTTTCACCATAGCATCAAGAAGCTGGGCTTGGCGAATCTGGTCTTCCAAGGTAGGAAAGACTTGAAGATTGGTGAGGAAACCTTGAGGAACAACTTGCAGATTAAGTTTGCGGAAAGCTTCACAAAGCTCGGGTTGATAAGGCTTGAGAATCAGACTGTTGCAATAAGCCTTCCTGCTCAATGCGTCAGCAATCACATTGGCCTTGCCTGGAGTATACTCGATACTCGGATTATACTCTTGAATCATTTCGACCCAGTGAGTTTGCCTGAGGTTGAGATTAGGCTGAGTGAAGATGTACTTGAGACTCTTGTGATCAGTGAAAATGTCCACTTTTCTTCCCAATAAGAGATGTCTCCAAGTCAAAAGAGCATGCACAACTGCCGCCAACTCGAGATCATGAGTGGGGTAGTTCTTCTCGTTGGGCTTCAACTGACGAGAGGTATAAGCCACAACTTTCTTCTCTTGCATCAACACTGCGCCAAGACCTTGGAGAGAGGCATCACAAAAGACCTCGTACGGCTTGGATTCATCAAGCGGAGTCAGAACTGGAGCAGTGATCAATTTCTCTTTCAAAGTGTTGAAAGCAATGTCACACTCCGGAGACCAAACGTACTTGACGTGCTTCTGGAGAAGATTTGAGAGAGGCTTCGCGATCTTAGAAAAGTTTTCAACGAATCTTCGGCAATAGCTTGCGAGACCGAGGAAGCTACGGAGTTGCTTCACGTTCTGAGGAGGTTCCCAATTCACAATAGCAGACACCTTCTCAGGATTCACCTCAATGCCCTTGGCAGAGATGATATGACCAAGATAAAGAACCTCATCGAGCCAAAATTCGCACTTGGAGAACTTGGCGTAGAACTGGTGTTCCCTCAACTTATCGAGTACCAAACGCAAGTGCTTGGCATGATCTTCCTTGTTCTTCGAGAAAACCAGGATGTCATCGAGATAGACCAAAACGAAGTCATTGGTGTAGGCGTTGAAGATGAAGTTCATCATGCGAGAGAACGTCGGAGGAGCGTTGACGAGGCCAAAAGACATGATAGTGTATTCATATGAACCATAGCTTGTCCTGAAAGCCGTCTTGGGAATATATTGTTCACGGATTCGAATCTGATGATAACCCATACGGAGATCAAGCTTGGAGAATACTTGGGCACCTTTGAGTTGTTCGAACAGCTCGTTGATGTTGGGAAGTGGGTATTTGTTCTTGATGGTCTTCTTGTTCAATGGACGGTAATCAACACAAAGTCGGTCCGTTCCATCCTTCTTCTTCACAAAAAGAACACCACAACCCCACGAAGAAGAACTAGACCGGATGAGACCCATTCTCTCTTGAATATCGAGTTGCTTCTTCAGCTCCTTCAACTCTTCAGGTCCGAGCTTGTAAGGACGCTTGCACACTGGTTCCGTGCCAGGCTCAAGATCGATGACGAATTCAACTGGCCGGTGCGGAGGCATTCCTGGAAGCTCTTCTGGAAAGACGTCTTGATATTCGCAAACGACTGGAATTTGCGAGATAGCATCCAGTTCACCCTTCTCATTGAGAGAAAATAGACGGATGGTATCGTCATTCGCGGCAAAGACAATTACATCCTCAGATGAATGAGTCAATTGAATCTGCCTGGCTGCACAATCAAGCTGAGCCTTGTGCTTAGAAAGCCAATCCATTCCGAGAATAAGATCAATATCCGAGTTACCAAGAACCATTGGAGAAGCCAGAAACTTGAAGTCACCCAACATGATAGAAACATCCGGGACTATTGAAGTAGCCCTCACAGACTTAGCCGGAGAAACCACTCCCATAGGTTTACTCAACATTTGCGAAAGGAAGTCATGCTTGGAAACAAATGATCTTGACATGAAACAATGCGATGCACCAGTGTCAAAAAGAACTTTCGCGGGAAAAGAGTTAACTGGAAAGTTACCCATGATGACATCTGGCGAGTCCTCTGCCTGAGCTGCATTCACCATGTTAACCTTGGCGTGCTTGGGGTTATGCTTGACCACAGCTGTACTTGCCGATCTCACAGGAGGAAGAGGAGGAAGACGCCTCTGGTTGAAGCACTTGTTGGCATAGTGACCCTTCTGTTGGCACTTGTTGCACGTGACCTCTGAAAACGAACGGTGATACGGAGCACTCGATCTTGGAGCTTGAGATGAAGTCTTGTTCTGAAAGCCAGGGTTGGGTGGGTGGGAAGATCCACTGCCACCTTTGATCTTCTGCTGATACGGCTGACGGAACGGAGGAGGAGGAAGCCAATACTTCTGCTGCTTGGCCACTTGAGTAGAGGAAGAAGGAGTAGCATCTCTGACTCGCTTCTTGGAAGCATCACACCTCAGTTGAGCGGCCTCTTGCTTCAATGCCATGTTGTAGAACTCATCGTACCTCAAGGGTTCCAAGAGAACAAGAGCTAGCTGAATTTCTTCTCTGAGACCACCCCTGAACTGGTATATCATGCTCTTCTCATCAGTGACGTCCTGCTTGGCAAAGCGGGCGAGCTTCTGGAACAACTTGTTGTAGTCATAGACAGACAAAGAGCCTTGCTTGAGGTTGCGGAATTCCTCACGCTTGCTTTCAACCACACTCTGGGGAATATGATGAGCTCTGAAATCTTGACGGAATTCATCCCAGGTAATTGCACGTCCACCTCTGAAATCCTTGTACTGCTGGAACCATTCTGCAGCTTGATCTTTGAGTTGGAAGGAAGCGAACTTGACGAAGTCCTCAGGCCTGATGTTACTGCACTCGAAATGCTTGCACAGATCCACGAGCCAATCGTCAGCATCAGTTGCCTCAACACAATTGCTGAAAGTCTTTGGCCCGTTAGCAAGGAACTGGTTGAGTGTAGCAAAGTGATTTTGGTTGTTTCCTTGGTTCCCTTGGTTGCCTTGATTGCGCTCTTGAAGAATTTGCATGATCAACTGTGTGTTTGCATTGGTTGCGGCCATCACAGCTTGCCATGCCTCCGGAGGAGGAGGAGGTGGTGGCGGATCAGGATTCGGAGTCGTGCGCGTTGGAGGAGCCATCCTGAAGAGGTTGACATCCATTAGCACATTGATAGAGAAATATTGAAGCTGAATCCAACGGAATGAAAATTGCAACATATAGTCTTCACATCCGAACAAAATGAACGAATGCATTCCTCTTGAAATGGTCACATATCCATAAATTGAGAAGCCACTTAGAATTTAGGTAGAGAAATAAATCAACAAGGTACGGATCAAGAACGAATACTCGGTAAGAAATCCCAATCTCAAACCAAATATCCATGGAAGAAGAACTAGAGCTACAAGAATTCCCACCTATGAAACTCCCGAACCTTTCCGGTTATGCAATCAGGTGTTGGGGATACAGGGGAAGCATAATATCTCACCCAAATCTAGCAATTCCTACATCCAGCTGTATCCATCCTTCAACAGATAACCGAGAAAAACTTCGGAAACCATCTACCTTAACCTTCGAAAAGCATCCGCTATACAAATTATGGCGATACTCCCGAACTCCCGCCCTAGTACTGGGTGGCGTCGAGGTTATCTCACCAACGAACTGCATAAAAGAGATTTCGATGTCGGTGTACTAAACTCAGGTATTCCAGAACTGCAACGATAAAATTATGACGACAACACCTCAGAGCTCAACTCCCCGGGACACTTCCACAAAACCCCTGACAGGAGGCACCAAGACAATGTTCTCGTCATAAAACCATCGGAATGATTCCAAGATACCCGCGTGATCCTAAAAAAAAATTTAGTACAATTTGAGAAGAGAAGAGTCAAAACTCTACGTCAGGATGCCTTACCAGAGCGATGAGGAGACTGGGGAGTAAAAAGAATTCCTAAACTCTCCGATATATAATTCCTAAATGACTCAAAACATTTTTCTAGACACAACTCGGCTGCTAAAACGATCAAGCAATGGGGCTCCTAAGGTCGGGGAAGGCTCTGATAACCAACTTGTAACGCCCTCGATGCGGCTATAGCTCCCACGTGTCGAGGCACGACTTAGAGACATAACCGCATTGAAAGCAATGTCGCAAGTTAGGCAATCTTCACAACATCCCATGTAACATAAATAATAAAGGGGAGATACATAGTTGGCTTACACTCGCCACGTCAATCAAAGTGCAT